>NW_005871091.1:4060706-4283394 GCF_000147115.1 Myotis lucifugus | reverse complement strand
GGATTGGATCAACGTAGCCCAAGCTGAGGAATCAGCTGTGGGGAGTGGGAGTGGGAGCGTGCCTTCCATGTGGCAAAAGAGGGGGGAAAGGACGGGTACTCGGGAAATGAGGAAGGAAAGGCAGGCAGAAGATGGGAACCTCTTTCTCTTCTCAACTTGACACAAGAGTGGAAGACAGGTAAACGTCAGCCCACTGGCAGAAATGAAACTGGTGAATCGGCAGGAGCACCTATCTGAGGGGAGGCAAAGAGAAGTCGGGAGGAAAAGCGGATTTAGATCGAACGTTGATATTTTTTTAGATGATTTCTAGGCGTTCATCTATTACATTTAGGTTTGCAAATATTACCTAGAGTTGTACATAGTCATTTTTAAGTTATACTTTATTTTCCTGTACATTGGTGAACATTTTCTACCTCTTTATCCTTAATTTTCTACCTTTTAGCCTTAATTTTCTATATTTGTGTTTTCTCCTCATCCCCCCCACCCCCCACTCCTTACTAAGCTAGATAATGGTTTTTGTTTAATTCTATGTGGTATTATATTTTTAAAGAAAATAAGTGGTCACTTGGTTAATTTTATTGCTTTTTGATTTTTTGACTTCTGATTTTCTACTTTATTTTAATTAAATCCTTCCACTTTTTTATTTTCCTTTTTCTTAAGATGTTTAATTCATTTAGTAATATTCTTTCTTGATTTTAAGAATTATTACTATTATTTCTTGATTTATAATTCTTATACAGCTATGAAATTTTCTCTAAGTAAAGCTTTTAGCAAATTTCACATTTTATGTACATAACATTTTGAAAGTCTGTTGAAGTTTTATTTCATTACCCAATAAATTGTTTAGGAGAAAATTCTTAAAAATTTTCCAAGTGCTTGGAATGTTTTGTTTCCTTTTTCCCCCCAAGTTTTGTTGACTAGTAAGTAGAAATGATGGACTATTTTTTCTATTTGTAATTTATTATCTCTTACTTTTGGCTTTATAGACTCTTGTAAACCTCCGTGGGCATTTGAAAACCTTTGTAAATGTCCCACCGTTGCTTGAAATGAAAATGTGTTTTCTATTTCCAGGAAATGGAATTTGAAATGTGTCTCTTAAGTCAATTCTATTAATTCTATCCTTAGTTGTCTTCTTCTATTGAATCTATTAAGTACTTCTGTTTGTTCCTTCTTGTATCTGTTGCCATTTTTTTTTCTTTACCTATTTGGTGTTGGGGGGGGCGTGAGGGCATAATAACATGATAAATCTTCATTGTGGATTGTACATTTTTACATTATTAAGCATTTATCTTTGAACTTTTAAAATCATAATTTATTTTCCTTTACATCTGTGGATATTTTCTGCTGATTTTTTGTAAAAGTTAAGGATAAACTTACAAGCATTTTTATCTTGAATTTTTAACCATGAATAATATTAGTCATAATTCCTACTTATTTTTTTATATATCTTTGATCATATTATTACTTTTAAACTTTGTGTCATTGGTATGGGTCTTTTGTAGACAAATGCAATTAGAGTTTATTTTTTAATCTACTCTGGGGATATTTTCCACAGTAGCAGTTGTCTAATTCACATTTATTGATAAAATAGATATACTTGTTTCTAATTAATTTTTTGCACTCACCTGCAGCTTTCTGTGCAATTTACCTTTGTCCTCTGTCTTTTACTATACGGTCTTTGTTTTCTTTGATTAAAAAATTAAAAGCTATATAGTCCGTTTTATTTTCATTACTAATTAAATTTTAAACTTTAATTTATGCGCTCTAATACCTCTATTAGGGGATTTAAATTTTTTTTTTACTTCAGAAAAAAATAACATCAAGTATTTATGTCCTGCTATGAAAGTTGAGACCATTCTCCCACTTGGATTTATCCTACCTTTCCCTCCCCCCACCTCTTTATTTCTGTTATTATGCTTGAGGGTTTTTCCCAATTTTATATAATGTATTGTTATTATCATACGAGATACTTTACTGTTCTTGTATTTATTACATTTAAGGAATTACAATTTTGTTTTGCAATTATAAATTATTTGATCTTAGTTCTAAGTGTAAGTGGATTCGGTGCTCACATCCTCTGCTTGCCTCTAAATTTCCTGTTCTTGAGATCTTGATTGATTCTGAATCTTCTCTTGGTTGGATAATATTACATCACTGAGTAGATTTTGAAGAAGAGTTAATAAGTGCTGCATTCCCTGACTAATGGAAAACGCGTTATTATTACTTTTATGCGTGGCTGTGAATTTAGCTGGGAACTGAATACTCCGATCTCTCGCTCTCTCTGTCTCAAGACTTCCCTGCTTTCTGTCACTGACTGTTACTGTGAAAAGGTCAGAGGCTGCGTGACCTTTTCCCTTTTCCCCTGTCATCGATTAATTTTTAAATATCTTGATTTTATAGAATTCCGTGTTTATCATTAATATGTCTCGATTCTGATGATCCTCTAACTTTTTCCTGGAATATCTGATATTCCTGTATTTCAACAAAGTTATTTTCTGTCACACGGATTTGAGCATATTTTGTTTGGCTCTGTTTTGTTTTGCTGTCTGCTTCTGGAATACCTTTTATCTGTATGTTGGATCTCTACTTTCAAACCTTCTCATCTGTCATCTTCTCTGCTTGCTTTCATCTACTTGTCCTTCTCCTTTGCATTTTGTCAGTTTTTTTGAAGACTGTTTTCCACATCATCAACTTTGTTTCTGGTTTGTGGATTTTACCTCTTATTACGTTAATATATTTATTGGTTCTGCAGTATCGTTTTTGTCCTTGGCTTCTTTCTTCAACTGCCGGCTCCCCTTTCATCTCATTCTGATGTCTTATCATCTCATCTTTGATCTATTCTTTTCTAGTACCTCTGTTAATTGTTGTGTATACTTTGCTTCTGTGCCCTATTCTTTCAAAATAGACAATTCATTGGCCTTTTTTGTGCCCTGTTTCTTTCTGTCACCCCTTTTCCCTCCCTTAGTTCATTTTCCCCCCTAACTTATTTATTTTGTATTGGGACATAATTATCAGAACTTTCTCTTGGCCCCTAAACAATGAGGATGATACCTTTTAAATGTTCTCCTAAAGATCTGCTTAATTTTGCTTTCAGAACCTGATTTGGGGTCTTGATGGTTTGTCTTTCTTCTGTAACCCCTTCAGCAGTCTACAAAGTCATGGTTAAATTCCCGGGCAGGATACAGTTGAGAAACATTGTCTTAAAGCAGTGGTTCTCAACCTTCCAAATGCCGTGACCCTTTAATACAGTTCCTCATGTTGTGGTGACCCCCAACCATAAAATTATTTTCGTTGCTACTTCATAACTGTAATTTTGCTACTCTTATGAATCGTAATGTAAATATCTGATATGCAGGATGTATTTTCATTGTTACAAATTGAACATAATTAAAGCATAGTGATTAATCACAAAAACAATATGTAATTATATATGTGTTTTCCGATGGCCTTAGGGACCCGTGTGAAAGGGTCGTTCGACCCCCAAAGGGGTCGCGACCCACAGGTTGAGAACCGCTGTCTTAAAGGAAGGGAATTCCATGGACCTTCAAATTGTAGGTAAAAGTATTCTTTCTACACGGAGGAAAAACATGGCCAAACATGCAGATCTCAGCACCTTCTTAAACCATTCTCTTCACTATGATAAGGATTTCTTTTATAAGAGAGACCCTTATGGAGAGTATTTCTGATACATTTTACTTTTTTATATTCAAACGGATATAGATATCTACTGGAAAAAGAGATAACTAAAGGATACACACACACACACACGCATACACACATATATTCATAAATGTGGTAAAATACTCCATCTGTGGTTGGTTTCAGAACACAGTATATAATTCGAGGTGAAATCCGGTATCGACAATATTCTGGAATTACTGGTCTGAGCTGCTCGCTAGCTGTGCCACGAGAAGACTGGCTTCCTTGCCAGGCATTTGAGGGACTGACTGCTCTTCTCCTTTCCGTTGTAAATGAACTGACCCTGTATTTCCAGAGCCCCCTCAGGCTCATTCAGCCCGCCCCGTCAGTGACTCTGTTGGCAGTGCACATTTTCCATAAGAAACAAGGCGATGTTCCTCGTGGGGTAGATTTGGCAGACATAAAGCTCCTACATAACCTTGCTCTGATTCCGTGAGGTTGGATTCTGAAGAAAGATAATTCAGTGTTATAGCTCTTGTTCTTCTGTGTATACCTTTGTCAGCAACTTTCAGTCTTCCAAATGTCTTTCCAAAGTATGAGCACACTGCTTGCATGCCTAAGGAGATCTCTGAACAGTCAAGTGGCAGACGATGGGTTTTGCAGGGTTTCAGGGACTGTCCTGAGTGGAGAATTCAGAGCAGAAGAGACACGGGGGCTTATTCTGGAATCTGCCTCCCCAGGGAAGAAAGACTAGTCTCAGTGAGAATATATGGGCATGAGCTTTAAGTGGGAATAGCTACTAATGAACTGAATAACATTTATAGAGTGTCTTTACTGCTACTTTCCATTCTCAAACTGTAGAATTCAAAAGTTGTTTCCCCTCCTCCCCCCCCCCCTTTTTTTTCTGGCTTCAGAGAGTTTGTGTTCCAGGAGCCTGGGGCAGGTTATATTTCCTGAGACCTCACTTTCATGATCTGAAAAACGAATAGATTGGATCAGGTTGGATCACGTGTTCTTTAATATCTCCTCTCTGATGGACATTGTGAGCCTATAGATAATTAGCTTTTAGAATGAATTCTTCTATTTGATTTAAGGAAAGCACAGTCACATTTGTTTCAGTACTTTTCAAGGAGGCAAAGGAGAGAAACTCCACTCCTGCCTAACTTCGTTATACTTCCCTCCATGCAAATGTGTAAAGCATGTGGAGGTGTAAGGGAGAATTGTTCCTCAGCCTTCCCAGAATCCTTGCAGACAAGAATTAAAAGGTTTCTGTGCAGGGAAGGCAACCAAATAGTTTCCAGTGTGGCTGCAGATGATATTTCCAAGTGGCACATCAGTTCAGGGGAGCTTAGCAAAGTTATAAATACGAGAGTGGGATGAGGCAACCAGAGCACCTTCCCCATGGATGATGACCAGGAAAAGGAAGATGGCCACTGACTCAAATATCAAGGACAAGTGGGGACTTAGAATTAGAATTCCTAGTGTCCCAATGGTTAGCGCATTTATCATTGTGACGTGGCTTCCTGAGCTTCAGTAGGTGCAGTGTGGGCAGTGTCACATAGCCCTCAGTTTTGTTTTGTTTTTCTGGCCACAGAGGCTCTCTGGAATTGCTTAGCTTCCTGAACGTTTAGTTCGTGTTGGTACCCTGGGTTAATTTTCTCCTGGAAAGCAGGCCTGCAGACACTCATTCATACCAAGATCTCATCAGGGCCAGTCCTGTGCTGGCCCCTGGGGATATAAGAAGCAAAAGTGATTTTGAGTAGCCTGGGGCCCCATCAATTGGAGAGAAGGTAATTCTACACGTTGAACTGGAAAAATTATGCATCGTGTTTTTCACAGAAATTGTAGTTGAAAGCCACATGCCAAGTGTAGAATTTGACCATTTGTAATGACATCGACCCCTTACCCACAAAGCCCACACGATCATTAACAGTGCAAGGGCCTTATCGCTCAAAAAATCTTCTTGAAAAGTTTTCAGTAAAAGACCCAAATCGGAAAAATAAAACTAAAAGCTTGTGATATCATATGACATGAAGGCCACTAAGATAATTTAGAAACCTAGAATCCTAAAATCTTTAAATTAGGAAAGAACGTGCTGATTTTCTAGTCCAGAGATGCCCAGCCAGGACCCCATGAAAGGCTTGTAAGGGCAGGTAGGTTAAATGCAGAGACTGCTTGTGACAGGGTTTCCAACCTCGGCACTGTAGTGACATTTTGGACCAGATCACTCTTTGTTGTTGGGGCTGACCTGTACATCGTAGAAGTTAGTAGAATCCCTGGCCTCCACCCAGTAGATGCCAGTAGCACTCTCCATCAATTGTGAGAACCAAAAATGTCTCCAGATACTGCCAGATATCCCTGGTGTGGGGTGGGGGGCTGGAGAGGCAACAAAATTGCCACTGGTTGGGATGACTGCTCAATGATAACATAAGGTTAGTAGAAGAATTTAACTCATTATAAATCTTTTTATGTTCTATTGGACTCCTATAATTCAGAAGCTTTGATTGACTGATTCATTCATTCATTCAACATATTTGCTGAGTACCCATTGGTGTGAAGTGTCCCCAGTGCTAAAGATACCAATGTACATAGACAGGCATGGACCGGCTCTCAGAGTGCTGATGTTCTAGGGGAGGAGACAAAACAAATAGGTATCATGTCAACCGTGAAGAAAGTAAAACAGCATAAGGTGATAGAAAGTGAGTGCAGTCAGGGTTGTGGACAGGGGACTGGATTCCATGGGGGGGGGGTGGTCTAATGTTAGATGGAGTTGTCAGGAAAAACCCCTTGGATAAAACCTTTCAGCCCAAACCAGAACGATGAGGAGTCAGCCATGTAAAACTGGGCATTTGTCTCTGAATAATCATAATAAGGGAATGAATTAGGAGCGGGGCGGGGGGGCGGGGGGATCTTTCGAAAATCTGAGAAGGAAATCTTCTAAAACACACCCTTTGTACCAAAAGGTGGAACATCATAATCTGATCTCTTCATTTAACAAAATGATCCAAGGAAAGGCTCCACGAGACTTGGCTGCAGGTGAAGATGGCAGGCAGCGTCATCACGCCTGCTGGGAACAAATTCTTTTACTTGCTAGGTAGGCATTGCTGTAGCCTTGTCACTTATTTTTAGAACAGGCCGATAGTGAATAAGCTGAAAAACCTAAGTTTGTGGGGCAAAGGTGATATTTATCAAGGATTCATGGAATGTGGGCTTGAACTCACGGAAAAAGTAGAATGGGAATTGTGAAGGGGGAGAAATTTCTTAGCTACCTTAAAAAAAAAATCCAAATTCTTGGGTATGTGCTGGTCCTATCCATAAACACATGATGTGTTTGTTTGCTTGTCTGTTTATATTGTAAAATTTTATTAGTGGACCTGAAAGGGCCCAGTGGTTAGTTTAATTAGGAGGGAGGATAGCCTAATGGCTTCTGTTAAAGGTGGAGGCCAAGAGGAGGGGGGAAGAAAATGACTGTCTTTTTGGGGAGGAAGAATTATGAATGTGGTCATGACCTACACCATCCCAGCCATCCCCGTCTGCTTAGGGCTTTATCAGATCAGGAGCCATGGTTTGGAGAGGGACAGACAGACCCAGGTGCCAGGCTCGTGTACTCAGTTTTATCAGATATAAAAATTTAGATCGGAAAGGTCATTGCCTTGCTTGGATCAGGGCCTTGTGTGCCACTGATAATAGGCAGAAGTGGGAGGGACAGTTCTCATCTAAAGGAAGTGACTTGTCTGAATTTTCTGAGCAAACCAAGAGCCTAGAAGGTGGTGAGCAAGTCTCAGAGGAATGAGATTGGGACAGCTGTGGGCTTTTCCCCAAATAAAAGAAGTTGTAACAAAACTTCCTTATACTGTCCACATGCCAACCATACATCATTTGGGGGTCTTTTTCCCTCCCTCTGAATGCTAATTGAGATAAGGTATATTGTTAAAATGGTTTCTGGATTCATTCACTGAAAACGTAGAATTTCAACCTTTTGTGCCAGAAACGGCTATGGCCAAGGCTTGAGGTCAGTCAAGCGTTCAAACCCACGGAAGAGGGACCCCGGGCACCGCTTGGTCTTTCATGGTGTGGAAAATGCCTTGTCCCGCAGCTTCTGCTTAGTCTGCGTCTTAATCAGTTCTGTAATGAAGACCCAGCAGCATATCTGCAACTTCCCTTTAATTTTACAATTTTTATAATGAGAGTTCTTGTAGTGTGAAAAGTGTCTGTAGAAACCCAGCCAGCGTTCGGAAGAGTCTATGAAGGAACACCGTGATTTTCTGTCTCTGCCGTTTGGGTGAGGGTTGGCTCAGGAGGAGAGAAATCGGTGTTCTCTGGCTCTAAATGCTAGGGCAAGAATGGGCTCACCGTTTCCAGGGAACTTCCTGATGGGACCAGGCCGTTTCAGAGAATTCAGTCAACACCAAGAATGGTTTTCCGTCATTTGAAAGAATGAGATGAGCTGGGATCTCTTTCGTCATGGTTGTCTTTTGAGAATTTTAGTGTAAGGATTCGTTTTGTTTCTCGAGGAGAATATTGTCAGGACACGTCTCAGAATTAAGAGTTATCTAGTGCACTGAAGGTCCCCCTTTACAGACGATGAAGTCTGAAGCTACTGAGATACCACCCTGCTTCCTCCCTTTCTTTTCCAGTCCCTTCTCTCCTCTTTTATCTCCTCGTTCAAATCACACGCTTCCTTTTCTAAGGACAGGGGAACTGGCAGGCTGCCTATTGGCTTGTTGGCCTCCATTAGCCTTATATCATTGCAAAGGAATGCATGAATTCTCCAGAAGGTATGTACTATCTCTTTCTGTATTAGACACTCACTTTCATAACAGGTCACTCAGCCCGAATCACTGCTTATTTACATACCTGGCATTTTTGTAGTCACTTGGATTACATCCCTAGGTGCTCATCTCATTTCAATGATGATCTCAAAGGTATCTGTTAGGAAATATTACCCCAGCATGCTCTGTAATACTTGAAAACTGTATGCAGGAGAACAAAGCTAAAATAGAGAACCTGAAGACTAGCTTTCTTGGCCAGAAGGTGACTGGGTTATTAATCCACAGATTGCCTGCTTCAGACTTTGCATTTAATGTACAAGGTTCCACAGATGGACCAGGCCGACCACGCAGCACAGAGGCCACACGCATTGGCAGGATTCAAGGTCTCATGGTATTTCTCTGCTACTGTGTAAATTCAGTCTCATATTGGGGGTTACATATGTGGCTGCAAATTAATTCTTTCTCTTCTGAAAATTTGGTTTTGAAGAACAGCTGTGTCTCCCTTCTGAATTCCTTAATTATTTATCCTCCCTGATATGTTAAACCTTTCATTAGTGTGGTGATTGCCAAGAGTACACAGAACTGCTTAGATCATGTAGCAAACAGTATAAACATTTGATAGGACATTTGAAGACACCACATGGTGAGCTAGGATCTATAGTCGTACCAAATGCTGTGAGATCAATGGAGGTAGCTTGTTTTGGATGTTCTTTGTTGGTTTATTTTGCCAACAGATCTCCTATCAATTTGGAGGGCACATGCTCATATCTGAGTTCAAATTAAATTTTAAAAATTACATATATATGTTTTATATGAAAGAGAGAGAGAGACATACTATATTTGCATTTTAAAATATTAGGACTTCCACTTTGACCATGATGATAAGTGATACAGAACAGCAGTCGCCAACCTTTCGGACCTTATGGGCCACCAAGTGGTCCGAGGACCACCGGTTGGTGACCACTGATATAGAACACCCCTTGTTGCTAAGAGTAGCAACCCAACATTCACAAGTGGATTAATTAGTGATTCACCCCTCCCCCATTTTTCACCCTAAGCATGAAAATTCCTCCCAAACCATGGTCCTGGGGCTTGCAAATAGAAACATTAACCTCCCCACACAACCCACAGCTCTTTGACCTCCTCGTTTCAACAGTTTCTGATCTGCAAAAACATTTGTAGAAAGATCTTTAAGCTCCTGATTTTTGTTTTTCTAGCTGAGCTACTCCAAAATGTATGTATTCTACTACCTGTCCTTGGGTAATTGTGTTTTCTACTGGTAGGACAGGAAAGTAAGAAAGGCACAAGCAACAGGTGCTAAAACTAAAGCCTTTGATTAGAATTGTGATTCAGGAGAACTGGGGAGCTCGCTGTCTTAAGTGAAACTAGGTTTCTGGAGTGGACAAAGGAAAAGCACCTGATGGTGTTTCTGGTTCTGTTTTTCAAAGGCTCTGAAGGTTATAATTAGTTGCTGCTGAGTCCCTGTGGCGGGGGTGCTTTGCAGCTTTATTTCTGGTCTGCAGTCCTACAGTCAGAGGACTGGTCAGATCCAGGCAAGGCCTGCGTGTTTAATCTGGGCCCCTCCTGGAGACAGTTGGGATTTTGACTTGAAGACCAGGTTTCTGCTCCTGGGCCATGCAGACTTAAAGAGCAGTGCCCAACCTGGGCAAGCGTGGATGGCGAGAACTCTGTGAACCGTCAAGGCACCTCCCCCATCTCCAGTTACTCCTGTGCAGTGAGTTGGAAGGACTCCCCATGGAGCTGTGGATTGTCTCCTTTCACCTTCACAGGAAGACAACGGAGGCCTGATGGATCCCAGGAGTTCTGAGCACAGATAGTGTGTGAGCAGACGGTACATATTCACATTGGTGTTCTTAAGGTGGAGAAAGAGTGGCCTGTTCCCATAACTTCCCTTTCCCCATTCTCATGCGTGTATTCCAAACCTTTAACAAAACCTTTGGGTTTGCTTTAAATGTGACTTTAAGAGTTTTTCAAATATGGAACATTGGATTTGGGGTTTCCCATCAAAACCCCACATTTTGAATTCGCGAAACTATCAATGTAAATTGTGAACGAATCAACAGCTGATAGATAATAAGAACTGGAGAGTAATGAGTAATCCATGGTTGGCAAACTGCGGCTCGGGAGCCACATGCGGCTCTTTGGCCCCTTGAGTGTGGCTCTTCCTAAGCCTTAGGAGTACCCTAATTAAGTTAATAACAATGTACCTACCTATATAGTTTAAGTTTAAAAAATTTGGCTCTCAAAAGAAATTTCAATCGTTGTACTGTTGATATTTGGCTCTGTTGACTGATGAGTTTGCTGACCACTGGTCTAGGGCAGCGGTTCTCAACCTGTGGGTCGCGACCCTTTTGGCGGTCGAACGACCCTTTCACAGGGGTTGCCTAAGACCAGCCTGCATATCAGATATTTACATTACGATTCATAACAGTAGCAACATTACAATTATGAAGTAGCAACCAAAATAATTTTATGGTTGGGTCACAATATGAGGAACTGTATTTAAAGGCCAGAAGATTGAAAACCACTGGTCTAGGGCTTCCATGTTAGGGGGACCTAGCACATGAGTGTGAGGTTATTGGAGAATGAATCCATAGTCATCTAGCCAGTGTCATCATGGGTGGTGTTCAGAGTCTAGTCACCCGATAGAACTACTGTATGGGGAATAGGAGACAGAGAGTGGGAAGGGTGCTTGTTTGATTTGTAGATTCATCTCATGATCTTTTGAAATAACATTTTTTTTAGTTAATTTAGAAGCTTCTTCTGCCTTTGATTTTGCTGATTTGGTCAGTGAGGGGGGAAAAACCATTGCTAATCTCATTATGACAGTATTTTTAAATGAAGTAAGTAGATGTGAGATCAAGGCTTTTGATTTTAAACCCCAATTTTGTAGCAGATCAGTCTAGTTTAGCCTTTTAGGGTTGCTGGAGCAGTCAATTTCATAAAACTTATTTCTCATCTTTTTCCTCCTTGTTGTTGGTTTCTCAGAGGATTACCATCTGCTGCAAAAACATCCTCTGGTTGATGGATGGGTCGTCCTTGGGTCCAGTTTTCATTGTCTCTCCCTTCCCCTCATCCCTTTTCCTCCTCCTCTGCCTTCTTGCACATGGGTACCTCCTCAGTCTCACAACCACATCAAGTTTCTGTTTTCTTTGATTGTTTGGGCCATGCTGGCAATTTCTGTTTTCTTCTGTCGGCGTCTTCAGGAGAAATGTGTACACAAAGACAAAATGGCTTTCAAAGGAGGCGACATCCTCATTTCTGTACTTGGTGCAGACGTCAAATTGAAGGCCACTCAGCTGTACCCGACGCTGGTTCTCTCGGCAGCCTGGAGATTAACCTCTTCCAAGGCTCTGAGCTATTTTTGAGGTAGAGGCTGCAACAACATTAAAGCTAGAACCCATTAGGAAATCACTTTCATCATCTCTTCTTTTTTCCAAATCAGTGGCTTTTTTTTTTTTCTGATCTCATAACCCTTTAATCTCCTTTGTAGCTGAACAAGGAGACTGTTGGTTTGCGTTTGCATCCGGTGAAGTTAGAATCCTTAGCAGCTTCGGAAGAGCCCGAGGTGTTTGTGGACGGCACAGAGAGAGGAATTTCATCTCTGGGTGGACGACTGAACGCCGAAGGTGCCCTGCTTTCCTTGTGCAGAACCATCATTTGTGTTGATGTTGCGCAAACCGGGCTCCCAACTTTCCCAAAAGACACACAGCAGAAAGGCTTTTGTTGCATTATTTCTAAAGGCTTGAAGTTTCGAAGGGAAGAGATTTTGTTTTCCTCCCGGCTACACAATGGAGCTTTCAGAGAACCTCTTTTAAAAGGAATAGCTACAGCCTTTGTGTGGAAGGGTGTGTCTGTTGGCAGGGTCTGCTGATGCAGACAGACTGGCTGGTGATTAACAAAGGTCATTAGACTTTGGAATCTGGCAAGCAGCGTCGGATGGTATGTCTTCTGCGTGTGTGGAGGGACGACTCCCAAGAAGCCAAGGCATTCTGGAGGTTCCCCCACCCCGCCCCCCAATCCTGCTGGAGCGTAGGGTCTGGTCCAGGGTCGTCCTGTGGTAGCCAGTGCTCTGCTGGGACCAAGGGACCAGCCTATCAATCATGGGATAATGGAACCTTCGGAAATCTTGGTGCATGACATGTGAGGAGGAGAGAGGTGCAGCTTTTTTGGGAAAGGAATGAAAACAGTTCGTTCTTTGTTGGGAGGAGAAGAGCCTAGGAGGAGCCCAGGCTGCTCTTGGAGGCTCATTGCCGAGTGTCAGCCCAGCCGAATCCCAGAGAATCCATGTTGTGCCCGGAGCTAAAATGGCTGCGCTGAAGCTCAGGACGAGGGCAGCTCAGCCAGTCTTAGGGCTCCAGTGACGCAGGGCTCCTATCTCTTGAAAGTGTGATAAACACATTCGGCAGAGCTGTGGCTTGTTTGGCTGAGATGAAAGGACTAAGCTTGGGGGATGGGGAGTGCACACTGGATGATCTGCTTTCTTTTTTTTTTCTTTCTTCCCTATGAAGTGTTCTAAATGCAGGAGTCGTCTGCACCATGGAAAAATTTGTTTTCAGGTCTAATGGACTGTGCGAGAGAAGTGGGGTGGGGCCTGGGTGGCTGCTGTAATTCGATCCAGAGCTGATAGCAACCCTCTTCCACACAATTTGGGTTGGTGCTTAGACCTAAAAGCTTGTGTATCTGGAATATTGAGACTTAGTTAGCTGAAGAGACTCTGGCTCGATGTTTATTGAAAAAGGATAGATTGCCCGGGGAGAGAAGAGGAGGTGCGTATCTGCACCTCACTCTGCAAGCCCCTGTCTGCCCAGAGCTGGACTTGCCAGAAGTTATTTTAGTAGGCTCTCAGCAGGAGCATGCCTTCATGGAAAATCCTCCCGCATCGGCTGCTTCTACTACATAGACATACTCCTAGACTTTGTTCTCCCGCAGGCATAAGGTATCTTCTCCAATGAAAGTAGAGAAAGTTGCTGCACAATAAAAGTGTGGAGAGATTTGTTTGTTCTCGGACATCTGGTTCTAGATCGCAGTGACTCAGTAGAGTTTGCGGCGGGTGAGCTCCATGAACTCACTCGCTCATTAAGATAACAGTTGGTTGTCTCCACTCCGAATATATGTTATGATAGGAAGGCCTGTGCCTTCTACATTTTTAACTTCTTAATGATGGGACTCTCCATTGAGTTAGTGGGAAGCTGTCTATATATTTCTATCCCATTTTAAATAGCAGAATGAAGGTAGCTGGGCAAGTTTTTAAAATTATTCTACATCAGGTTCACAGCCTGTGTGTGTGTGTGTGTGTGTGTGTGTGTGTGTGTGTGTGTGTGTGTGTGTGTGAAGGATACACTTCACATTTGTAAAGGAGAGAAATAGGAAAAGATTTTAAAAAGTCGTGACTCGGAAGCCCCTCTTCAAGACTGCGAATTTCTGTCTGTTGCCTTCATGGAAATTGAGGTACCAAGGTGCAAACTTTAAACAAGAAACTGGATTGTCATCTTAAAGTTGGTTGTTTGAGAACCTCATGAGAAATATTTTATGACCTAATTAGATTGGAGAAGCTGTTAAGTTATAATTGGTGGGTAGTAAAAAGCAAATAACCATTTAGCTCATTAAAAAAAAAGCCAACTAAAGTGTTAGGGGAAGGGAGGAAAGAGGTGTATCCCAATATTAGTTAAGATGTTAAATTAAAATAATAAAATTATTTTTTAAATTTTTATTTCTTAAAATTATTAAGATTAAAATAATAAAAGGTCCAATAAAAGCTCTCTTTACCACCACTCTGAGATGCCATACTGTTTCACAATGTAGTGGTAAAACATCAGTGTTATGATACTAAAACGGCAAATGGAGATTGAAGTTTTTTCTTTTCCTCTGTATGGACAGCCTCTATTTCACAAAAGAAAATGGGCCCAAGCCAGAACCACAATCAGAATTAACTTACCAAGAAATTTGAATTTGGTCAAGAAATTCAGAAAGTACTAGAACTCTGGACGTTTGCTTGACAAATGGCATTTGAAGATCTATCAAGCCAATAAAAGTTTATCTGGGTGGTGTTGTTTTTTTTCTTTCCTTCTTTGAAGTTATGAAGTCAAGGACATCATCCCCGTTATGTCTGATGGCCTTCCTCTGGCCAGTGTTCCAACTGGTAGAGCTTAGTAAGCGAAATCTGCCGATACTAGAATTTTCTCCAGTAATGACTTCAGCCCCATCGACTTGGGCTGTGCATTCCCTGCCTTGCTTGAGACGTTTCGTTGTGCCTTCTGCCACAGGTCCCTGATGTGAGAGGGTAGACCCCCGTCATGGAGGTGCTTCAGTGTGATGGCTGTGACTTCAGAGCCCCATCCTATGAGGATCTCAAGGCGCACATTCAGGATGTCCACACGGCGTTTCTGCAGCCCACTGATGTTGCCGAAGACAACGCGCATGAGCCACGATCCGGGTCCATGAATGCCAGCAATCAGACCGAGGTGGAGTTTTCGTCTATAAAGGATGAATTTGGGATCGCAGAGGATTTATCAGGTAAATCTAGACTGACCTCGGCCTGTCTGATATAGTTCAGTGCTCTCACGTATTTTGAGCCAGTGGCCTTGGTTCTTGATACACGGGCTTCTGCTCTGCAGAGTTTCTCGCTCTTTTGAGCCCTTTTTGTGGTTTGGGCATCATGTTTCGGTTCTTGAGTTCCTAGGTTATTGTCCTCTCAGCTTCCTTCTGACTCTTAGTTTCCTTTCCATTTGGAAAACAAGGTGTCGTCTCTCTGAAAGTTCTCGAATGGAGACTGCAGTTGGTGAAACTCGTGCTTTCGTGGCTATGAAGAATAATTGAAAAGAAAAGTGGACTTGCATGGTTGAATTTCTTAATTCTCTCTTGTTTTGCTTTTCTTGTCCCACTTACCCTGTGTTTTCTCTTTAGGTCAAAATGCAACTGCATTGGGGACCGGAGGTTACTATGGCCACAGTCCAGGATATCACGGTCAGCATATTGCCCCTAATCCCAAACCAACAAGCAAGTTTTTTCAATGCAAGTTCTGCGTACGCTACTTCAGGTCAAAAAACCTCCTCATTGAACACACTAGGAAGGTCCACGGGGCTCAAGCTGAAGGGAGTTCGGCGGGACCCCCCGTTCCAGGATCCTTAAATTATAATATCATGATGCACGAGGGGTTTGGAAAGGTCTTCTCTTGCCAGTTTTGCACATACAAGTCACCAAGGAGGGCGAGAATAATGAAGCACCAGAAAATGTATCACAAAAACAGTTTGAAGGAGATCGCCGCGCTCCCTCCTGCCCCTGTCCCCATGCCAGAACCCGTGATCCCGCCTGTGTCCTTGCAGGACCCCTGCAAGGAGCTGCCTGCAGAGGTCGTGGAGCGCAGCATCTTGGAATCCATGGTCAAGCCTTTGACCAAGTCTCGAGGGAACTTTTGCTGTGAGTGGTGCAGCTACCAGACCCCGCGCCGAGAACGGTGGTGTGACCACATGATGAAGAAACACCGCAGCATGGTCAAGGTCCTCTCCAACCTCAGACAGCAGGAAGGGACGAGTCTCCCCGACCTGCCGAAGAACGACCCCAGCCCCACTTCCAACTCCACCTACCTGTCCATGAATGCTGCCAGCCGGGAGATGCCCAACACCAACGTCTCCAACTACAGGGGCTCCATCAGCAACTCCATCATGAGACCCAATTCTTCTTCAGCTTCCAAGTTTTCGCCCCTGTCCTACCCTCCGATGAAGCCGAAGTCACCTCACAATTCTGGCCTTGTTAACCTGGCAGAGAGATCCCGTTACGGAATGGCTGACATGACAAATTCTCCTGCCGACCTGGAAACGAACAGCATGCTGAATGACTCTAGCTCCGAGGAAGAGCTCAATGAGATAGACAGTGAGAACGGCCTAAACACTATGGATCACCAGACAGCAGGCATGTCTGCAGAGCAGCTGATGGGCTCCGACGGCCACAAATTATTTGGAAACCAAGGGCATTCCCTTCAGGAGATTTATGAACAGGGTTCCAGTGCCCCTTTTGTCCTTTCCCTCACCATGCATCGACGGAGCATCTCCCGACACATAGAGAACATTTCACTTATCCCGGAAAGACAGGCTGTGTACAAATGTGACGAATGGCCGTTTACTTTGCAAGAGCTCGTTTAAAACTGGGGGGGCTCACAAAACAGGGCACACGGGTACCAACGTCAGATTGGGATGCTGTGAATTCCCCAGGAGCGAAAGGATTCCGTTCCTCAGTGAATGAAGGGGTCGTGTCTTACGAGAGCCCAAGCATCAATGGCAGGAAGTCAGGAGTCATGTTGGATTCCTTGCAGCAACAGCCGCCACCGCCGCCGCCACTGCCACCGCCACCACCTCCGTCACAGCCTCAGCCACCACAGCTGCCGCCGCCACATCAGCTGCCACCCCAGCCCCAGCCCCCGCCGACGCAGCCGCCACAGCCCCCCGTGCAAGCCCCACCCCTGCACCCTTACAAATGCACCATGTGTAATTACTCCACCACGACTCTGAAAGGGCTAAGAGTCCATCAGCAGCACAAACACTCGTTCTGCGACAACTTGCCAAAATTCGAGGGGCCGCCCTCCAGCCTCCCATTGGAAAGTGAGACAGACAGCCACCCCTCTTCCAGCAACACTGTGAAGAAAAGCCAGACCTCAATTCTTGGGTTGTCCTCCAAGAACAATTTTGTAGCTAAGGCCTCTCGGAAGCTCGCTAGTGACTTTCCTCTCGACTTATCGCCCGTGAAGAAGAGGACGAGGATCGACGAGATCGCGAGCAACCTGCAGAGCAAAATCAACCAGAGCAAACAGCAGGAGGATGCCGTGATCAACGTCGAGGATGATGAGGAGGAAGAGGAAGACAATGAAGTGGAGATCGAGGTGGAGTTGGACCGGGAAGAAGAGCCAACGGAGCCAGTCCTGGAGGTGCCCCCTCCCTTTGCAACGCAGCAGCTGTGGGTGCCAGATGCCAGCGTGCCCCAGAAGGAGCCCAACTTCAGAAACATCAGCCACGATTACAATGCCACCAACGGGGCGGAGATCGAGCTCACGCTTTCGGAAGACGAAGAGGATTATTACGGCTCCTCGACAAACTTAAAAGATCACCAAATCTCCGGTACCGCTCTGCTGAACGCCCAGGTTCCCCTGTATGGGACCGAGCACAATAACGAAAGTACAGACTTTAGTGACTCTGGGAGGCTTTACTATTGCAAACACTGTGACTTTAACAACAAATCTGCCCGGAGTGTCAGCACCCACTATCAGCGGATGCACCCGTACATTAAATTCAGCTTCAGGTACATCTTGGACCCCAACGACCACAGCGCGGTGTACAGGTGCCTGGAGTGCTACATCGATTACACCAACTTCGAAGATCTCCAGCAGCACTACGGTGAGCACCACCCCGAAGCCATGAATGTCCTCAACTTTGACCATTCGGACCTGATCTACCGGTGTCGGTTCTGTTCCTACACGAGCCCCAATGTGAGGAGCCTGATGCCGCACTACCAAAGAATGCACCCCACGGTGAAGATCAACAACGCCATGATCTTTTCCAGCTATGTCGTGGAGCAGCAGGAGGGGCTGAGCACCGAGTCCCAGACGCTGCGGGAGATCCTGAATTCGGCGCCCAAGAACCTGGCGACATCCACGCCCGTGGCTCGCGGTGGCGGCATGGCGTTCAATAAAAGCACCCCTCCCAAGACCTTTCCTCCAGAATGTGAAAACCAGAAGGACCCCTCCGTGAACACCGTGGTCGTGTACGACTGTGACGTTTGCTCGTTCGCAAGCCCCAACATGCACTCTGTCTTGGTTCATTATCAGAAGAAACACCCCGAAGAAAAGGCTTCCTACTTTAGGATCCAGAAAACCATGCGAATGGTGTCTGTGGACAGGGGCGCGGCCCTTTCTCAGTTATCATTTGAGGTGGGTGCTCCCATGTCTCCCAAAATGTCCACCATGGGTTCCCCACCCCCCCCACAACCCCCGCCACCAGACCTCAGTACTGAGCTTTACTACTGCAAACACTGCTCCTACAGCAATCGGTCAGTTGTGGGAGTGCTTGTCCACTACCAGAAAAGACACCCAGAGATAAAGGTCACTGCCAAATATATCAGACAGGCTCCTCCCACAGCGGCCATGATGAGAGGGGCCGAGGGGCCCCAAGGCTCCCCCCGGCCGCCCGCCCCCATGCAGCCGCTGAGCCGGAGCAGCTCCGAGAGAGATGGCCCCCCTGTGGAGAACGAGATGTTTTTTTGCCAGCACTGTGATTACGGGAACCGGACGGTCAAAGGGGTACTCATTCATTACCAGAAGAAGCACCGAGACTTCAAGGCCAACGCAGACGTGATCCGGCAGCACACGGCCACCATCCGAAGCCTCTGTGACCGGAACCAGAGGAAGTCCGCCAGTTGCATGCTGGTTGCCCCCTCCGGCGTGGAGCGGGACAAAACGAAACTGCGAGCCCTCAAGTGTAGGCAGTGCTCGTACACCTCGCCCTACTTCTATGCACTGAGGAAGCATACCAAGAAAGACCACCCCGCCCTGAAGGCCACGGTCACGTCCATCATGCGCTGGGCGTTCCTCGATGGCTCCATAGAAGCTGGCTACCACTGCGAGTGGTGCATCTATTCCCACACGGAGCCCAACGGCCTGCTCCTGCATTACCAAAGGAGGCACCCCGAGCATTACGTGGACTACACCTACATGGCGACCAAACTCTGGGCCGGGCCAGACCCATCCCCTCCCTCCCTCATGATGCCAGCCGAAGCCAAAACCTACCGATGCCGCGACTGTGTCTTCGAAGCCATCTCCATCTGGGACATCACCAATCACTACCAAGCGTTCCACCCCTGGGCCATGAATGGTGACGAGTCGGTGCTGCTGGACATCATCAAGGAGAAAGATGCCGTGGAGAACCCCATCCCTTCGTCCGAAGAGTTAGTGGGCCCCGTGAATTGTGAAAGCGGTCTGCCCGCTCCCCTCCCCGAGCAGGACGTGGAATGCCCCGAGGATGCCCGGCTTTCCCCGGAGAAGAGCCTCCAGCTCTCCTCGGCCAACCCCGCCATCAACTCCACCCCGTACCAGTGCACCGTGTGCCAGTCCGAGTATAACAACCTGCACGGCCTCCTGACCCATTACGGGAAGAAGCACCCCGGCATGAAGGTGAAGGCCGCCGACTTCGCCCAGGACATCGACATCAACCCAGGCGCCGTCTACAAGTGCCGGCACTGCCCCTACATCAACACCCGCATCCACGGCGTCCTGACCCACTACCAGAAGCGACACCCGGCCATCAAGGTGACCGCCGAGGACTTTGTGCACGACGTGGAGCAGTCCGCCGACATCGCCCAGAACGACGTGGAGGAGACGAGCCGGATCTTCAAGCAAGGGTTCGGCGCCTACCGCTGCAAACTCTGCCCCTACACGCATGGCACTCTGGAGAAGCTCAAGATCCACTACGAGAAGTACCACAACCAGCCTGAATTCGATGTCTTCTCCCCGTCGCCCCCGAAGCTGCCGGTGTCCCTCGAGCCCGAGATAACCACTGAAGTGAGCCCCTCCCAAGTCTCCATCACCGAGGAGGAGGTGGGGGAGGAGCCCGTGCCCGCTGCTCACTTCTCTACCTCGCACCTGGCCTCGCACACGGTGTTCCGGTGCCAGCTCTGCAAGTACTTCTGCTCCACGAGGAAGGGCATCGCCAGGCACTACCGCATCAAGCACAACAACGTCCGCGCCCAGCCCGAGGGCAAGAACAACCTCTTCAAGTGCGCCCTGTGCTCCTACACCAACCCCATCCGCAAAGGGCTGGCGGCCCACTACCAGAAGCGCCACGACATCGATGCCTATTACACCCACTGCCTGGCAGCCTCCAGGACCATCAGCGACAAGCCCAACAAGGTCATCATCCCGTCCCCGCCCAAGGACGACTCGCCGCAGCTCAGCGAGGAGCTGCGGCGGGCGGTGGAGAAGAAGAAGTGCTCCCTGTGCTCCTTCCAGTCCTTCAGCAAGAAGGGCATCGTGTCCCACTACATGAAGCGCCACCCGGGGGTGTTCCCCAAGAAGCAGCACGCCAGCAAGCTGGGGGGCTACTTCACGGCCGTCTACGCCGACGAGCCCGAGAAGCCGGTGCTGCTGGAGGAGGAGGAGAGAGGCAGCTTGGAGAAAGCCGAGGTGGAGGGAGGCGAGGCGCAGGAGATGGAGTGGCTCCCGTTCCGCTGCATCAAGTGCTTCAAGCTCTCCTTCAGCACGGCCGAGCTGCTGTGCATGCATTACACCGACCACCACAGCCGGGACCTCAAGAGGGACTTCGTCATCCTGGGCAGCGGCCCCCGCCCGCAGGGCCCCGCCTACCAGTGTAAGCACTGCGATAGCAAACTGCAGAGCACCGCCGAGCTGACCTCACACTTGAACGTTCACAATGAGGAATTCCAGAAGCGTGCCAAACGTCAGGAGAGGAGGAAACAGCTTTTGAGCAAGCAGAAATATGCAGATGGTGCTTTTGCAGATTTCAAACAAGAGAGGGTAAGGATATGTTTTGATTTCCCTTCCCCCAGGAGGCCTCTCAGCACTGGTGCCCACACGCACGTCTTCGTTGCCAGCCAAGCTGCCACGGGCTTCCTAGTGACTTAGCTTGCCAGAGAGCGCAATAAGTCAATTAAACATTTCGAGCTTGATTATCCCCATTCTGTGCTCACTCTTCTCCACGGTCCTGTGCCCCTCCCTCTCACTCCTCCGGAGGCTCCCCAGGGGAGGGTTGGGGTGGTTTCTCTGTGTCTCTCTCTGCCAAGCAGCCTTGTCGGAGGCCTAGGTCCACGGCGACGCTCGCTCCCTTTCCTGAGGCCGCCGTGGGCTGTCTCTTGGTCTCATGAGCGCTTCTCAGCCGTGTCTCGGTCTGCAGTGTGGCTACACGAACCTAACATCTCCCGGAGTAGAATGGTGTGTGTGTGTCAAGAAGCTCACTAACGGCGTAGCTATGCAACGTTCTCACCTGCGTAGTTGACACGGGTTTGCAGACCAGATCCCTTGGTGGCCGTGACGATGAGGCTTCTGCACAGAAATCTTCTCACAAGTCGTAATGCACGCGGGTTCCAGAGACTTTGCATAGTAGGCAGTGTGCCACGACTCTGACGAATTCCTTATGTAAAAAAAAAAAAAAAAATACTCATTCTCTCCCTTGGTTTTTAACCTGCTAATCTGCTTTAAAATAAAACCGGCTAGTAAGCTACAAGAATAAATGCCGGCCGTTGCGGGAGGGGCTCGGAGTACTGACGGCTACCACTGTATTTTACCAGCCTTTTGGTCACTTAGAAGAGGTGCCAAAGATCAAGGAGCGGAAGGTGGTGGGCTACAAGTGTAAATTCTGTGTGGAAGTGCACCCGACGCTCCGAGCCATCTGCAATCACCTGCGGAAGCACGTCCAGTACGGCAGCGTCCCCGCCGTGTCCGCCGTGAAGGTGAGCGCTGGGAAGGCCTGGATGCGCGTTCCTGTGTGTGAGCCGTGCGCGTTACTCATTAACCCCGTTGCTCAAAGCAGCTCCGGAGCGGGCGGCCCGGAGTGTGCGCATTCCTGAGTGTTGCCGGCGTCGGTCTGGCTTGTTTTGATTTCTTTGCAGGTTGGACGGCCCTCCTCTTGCGTGTCTCGACGCGGTCGAGCTCCGATCTGGTTCCCTGCCACGTGGGTAGTTTGGTGGAAACAGAAGATCCGGGCCTCTCGGCGCAGGAGGCTTCGGGTCGCCCTTCTCTTCTGCGTGTAGCAACACTAGGTGTTTGCTCTTCCGAGCTCTTGAGAGGAGTTGAGTGTGTTCTGTCCTGTCCTCTTCGGCTCCTCCCACTGCCTGACTTCTCACTGTCCTTTCTCATCGGGCTGGCAGGCGCAGAGAGCCCGGGAGAGTCCGTCTTTTGCTGCTTATCCTGGGTCCTCGAAGGAGTGGCAGAGACATTTCACCTAAAACTAAAAGCCTTAAGTCACAGTTGACCCTGAGAGCCTGTTGACCTGATTTGTCCTCCCACCCACCCTCCCCCTGTTACTGACACATGCCATCCCGCCCCCAAACCCACCCCCGACCACCTTTCCTAGGCTGCCTGTTGCGAACTTCATAACCAGAATAGCAGCCGCTGTTTGGATAGCCACACCGCCATCCCGGCCTTCCAGGAAGGGCTAGCCTGCTGAGGTAGAGGAGGTGGCTCAGGGCTCTGCGCTTCCTCCCTGGATATGTGACTGTATTTGTCATCAGCCCCGTTTGATCTTGTCCTGTTCTGCCTGTGTGGCGTGGAGGCAAACGTTCTGATTTTCTCCTCTGAAGACTGAAACTGCCTGGCTGTGGGCAGCGCAGGGGCAGTGGTGGCCGGCGTCTTCCCTGCCTCTGCGGGGTGTCCCAGCCTTGGACTCACTCAGGGGAGACAGAGCGGCTCTCCCCGTAATCAGTAATCCAAGGAGCCACCTGGAAACATGAGTGACTTCAAACCAGGCAGCTTCTTAACTTTTTGAATTGATTATTTCATCAACCTTCAGGCAAGGGCTGAAGTCACCGTCTGCGGGGCGGGGTGAGCACGGGGGGCACAGGGCAGGCTCTTTCACTTTCCTTGACTTCCCAAGGATGATGCCCACACTCCTCGGCGTGGTTCCCTTCCTTTCCTGTTGTTTTTTCTCTGAGCCGTAACCCTAACCCTGCCTTATGTCAGTTTAGGTGAGATCACAATTTTAATTTTCTTTTTTTAAGATGGGCGATAAGTGAGCGAACCGTCTTCAGTGTGGGAGATCCCCTGTCTCAACATTTCCCAGGCAGTAGCACCCTGTGCCTGGACACATTGCCCTAAAACCACCACCACTGCATGAGGAATGGCCGGCGGGTTTGCCGTCTCCTCTAGGGGGAGCCGGAGAGGCCGGGAGGAGACTGTCAGGAACCACCTCGGCATGTGGGAGAATGCAGGAGAGGAGGAAGGCTGGGGCGAATGACCATAGATATTTATTTTGTTGGTGGGGTATGTGTGTGTGTGTGGTTCTCTTAGCAGGAGGCTGAGGACCCTTCCCACTTGTTCCTGGATGGACTGGAAGCAGCCAAAGATGCAAGTGGCGCCCTGGTGGACCGGGTGGATGGTGGACACTGCTTGCTTGATGGAATGTTGGAGGATGAGACCCGGCCGGGGGGATACCATTGTAGTCAATGTGACCGAGTCCTGATGTCCATGCAGGGGCTGCGTTCTCATGAGAGGAGCCACCTGGCCCTGGCCATGTTCACCCGCGAGGACAAGTACAGCTGCCAGTATTGCTCCTTTGTTTCCGCTTTCAGGCACAAGTAAGTGCTTAAGGAGTGGCCGGTCGCGTGTACCTGGGAGGAGGTGGCCTATCGGAGGGCAGCTACATGAGGGCGGGAGAAGCTTGGAGGAGTCAGCAGTTGCCCCTCGTGGTTCACACCTGCTGTCCAGTTGGCAGTTACCTTGAACTTTATCTGTCAAATGGGGCTAAGAACACGAGTTTGCTTGGTTGACAGAAGATTTGCAGGCTTTTTTTAAAAAAATGACAGTTTTGTAGGTATGGCTCTGATGTACACAAAGAAAGATCTGAGAGTCGATAAGTTTACTGGTACCTAATCATCATTTGAGAACTAAGTTCCATGGAGTGACTGGGAGGTAAAGTTAGGACTGTTAACCCATGTGACCAAAGGCTCATTGCTTGGTTTTTTTAAAAATATTTTTTTTACTCATTTCAGAGAGGAAGGGAGAGGGAAAGAGAGATAGAAATGTCAATGATGAGAGAGAGTCATTGAAGGGCTGCCTCCTGCATCTCCTCCACTGGGGATGGAGCCTGCAACCCGGGTATGTGCCCTGATCTCCTGGTTCATAAGTCATTGCTCAACCACTGAGCCATGCCGACTGGGCATCATTGCTTGATGTGTTTTTGGGTTTTTTAAAAATATATTTTATTGATTTTTTACAGAGAGGAAGGGAGAAGGATAGAGAGTTAGAAACATCGATGAGAGAGAAACATCGATCAGCTGCCTCTTGCACATCCCCAACTGGGGATGTGCCCGCAACCAAGGTACATGCCCTTGACCGGAATGGAACCTGGGACCCTTGAGTCCGCAGGCTGACGCTCTGTCCACTGAGCCAAACCGGTTAGGGCTGCTTGATGTTTTTTTTAAAAGACCTTGAAAGGTAGATAAGTTGATGGAATCCAGAGAGATGCTTGAAGTTCAGGGTGGTTGAAGAGGGGGAGCTTCCCGTTGCTCATCACGGCTTAGAAATGGTAAATTTGGAGTTTTTATGAAGGCTTTTCTGGGTGATGAGAAGAGGGATGGTTCTGAGACGAAACAACATTTTGTTGCCTTTCTCTGTTGACTGTGCGCCAGAGAGAAATGTTCTGTAATGTGTTCTGCGGTCTTGGATGAAGGTGACTAATTGTAAGACTATGACATGCTGTTTATTTTTATGATAATTGGAAATAACTGATGGGCTGTTTGCTTCTTTAAACAGACAGAGTGCTAGTTAGTGGAGGTGGAAAGGCGGGAGGAGGCAGTGCTTCTGCAGAGTTTGGGATGCTTAAAACTGTTATTTTTTAAAAAATATACTTTATTGATTTTTTTACAGAGAGGAAGGGAGAGGGACAGAGAGTTAGAAACATCGATGAGAGAAACATCGATCAGCTGCCTCCTGCACACCCCCCACTGGGGATGTGCCCGCAACCAAGGTACATGCCCTTGACCGGAATTGAACTTGGGACCCTTCAGTCCGCAGGCTGACGCTCTATCCACTGAGCCAAACCGGTCAGGGCTAAAACTATTATTATTCTATTATTATTATTATTCAAAGTTGAATATCTAATCTTTGCCATCAGATCCAGGCACTGGCATCAAATTTGTGTAGTTCTCATCAATTCCAAAACTATTTTGTTGTTGTTGTTGTTGTTAATCCTCACCCGAGGATATTTTTCCATTGATTTTTTAGGGAGAGTGGAAGGGAGGGGGAGAGACAGAGAGAAACATCGATGTGAGAGAGACATTTATTGGTTGCCTCCTGCACGTGCGCCCTGACCAGGGCTTGGAATTGAACCTGCAACCAAGGTAGGTGCCCTTGACCGAAATCAAACCCGGGACCCTTCAGTCCATGGGCTGACACTCTATCCACTGAGCCGAACCGGCGAGGGTCCAAAGTACTTTATAACAGCACCTATCACATAGCAGAACCTCAGGACATCGCTGTGAATAAGTGGGTATGCCCTTGTGCTTGGCGGTGTCCTGGAGGCTTCTGGGCATGTGAAGATGAATGGGCCATGGTCAGTGTTCTACAGGAGTTTAGGGTCTAGCTGGATAATAAATAAAGCCAGCACACCAGTGACTTGCCATACGAAGGCACACGTCTTTAAAAAATGTGTGTCAATAAAACGCTATGAAGTTTCAAAGAGGGGAGATCTGAACATCGCTCTGGAAGAATCAGGAAGGTTTTATGGAGTCGGGAGCACTTGAAGTAGGAAGATAAGACTTGAGAGGTTTGGAAAGGATGTGTGATGTGGGGTAGTGACACAAATTAGGACTTTTCCCACACCTGGTTTGGTGGATTTATTTTTTTTCTTTAGACTAGTAATTATGTAATACTGGGAATGCCCATAATTAAATGATATCCTTGTAAGTTGCTCTGAAAGATGGATGTATAGCAAACATTGTTGTGTTTATCAGAGGGGTGACCAGCCTCTGAATCACGTGACTTCCCGTAATCACACCTGCCTATTTACAAAGGCTTTGGGAACGAACAGCTCATTGCAAGTAGTTCAACACTTTGAAACCCTTCCCTGCTCAAGTGTTATCTCCTCCTTCTTTGAGCTTCCCTTCCTTTTAGAGTCGGTGCCACTCTTGCCTTTTTTTTTTTCTTCTTTTTTTGTAAGTACCGTCTTTGGAAAGTAGCAAAATGACTTTGAACAGCTTAGAAATGGGATTTCTGGAAGAGGGCAATGAGAAAATGTTACGTGCAGTTTTTAACCCCGTCTTGTTGTTTGTTCGTTTTTCTCCTACATCAAGTTTGGATCGCCATATGCAAACCCACCACGGACACCACAAACCATTCCGATGCAAACTCTGCTCCTTCAAGTCCTCCTACAACAGTCGGCTAAAAACACACCTACTCAAAGCTCATGCTGGTGAGTTGACATGGGTGGTGCCCAAGTCTGCTGAGTTTGCAATCCTGTGGTCTTCACTGAGTAAAACTTTAAAAGTCTCTTGTCCCACACATGAGAATAAGTTATTCTTGAGATGGTTGCACATTTAGTTATTTTTTAGTCGAATAAAAAAAAAATCTAAGGAATCGCCCAAAGCCAAAATAATACCCAGCGGGTGTCACCCATGTCACAGCTGATGCATGCTAACAGCGTTTGTTGGCGAACAGAAAGTTCTAAATTCCCGAGCCTTTCTAATGGAAATGCAAGAATTGTTACATCCCCTAAAGATAGCCCCCAAATAAAGTAATGTAGTCTTGAGGAAGTTCAAAGGAACTTAAGAGAACTCGAGACAAGTAGTGAGATTCTTGGGAGATGCCTTAGATACATTTTCAGATACAAGATAAGAAGTGGCTTAGTATCATGCGTGTCCCGGGGCTACGCGGGTCTCTGTCACTGTATCGGTCCCTCTCACTGTGCTTGCTTCATTGAACACCCTTTACCTACAGGGCTCTTTACTAAACATGTTACATTCATCATCGTTTTTCATCCTCATGGCAGTCCTAAAGGGCAGATTGTCACCCTCAGTTTCGGATGACCTGCTCAAAGCCATGTGGTCCATTCACTGAGAACTTGACTCCAGAACAAGCACATCCCTGTCACTGACGGGATGCTGCCTCTCTCTCTCTCCTGCTCTTCTCTACTTTGCATATGATAGGGGATGCCCACAGGTAGATAATCGGAACTCAGCCCCCAGAGAAAAGAGGCGTGAGGTAGGAAAGGCAGTGGGTGGGTGGGTGGGGGCCTGGGGATGTCTCCATGACCCTCTCAGTCACTCTCAGAACCCCAACGCAGCGGCAGCCTGCGTGTGACCCTCTCAGAGCTTTTGACAACCTCAGAGGAACTCACATCAAACCCAAAGAAAAATTGGGGAAATGAGGCCTCAGGATACCCAGCTACACTATCGGATTCTTTCCGAAGTCCAGTCTCCTCCCTGAGTTTCCTGGGCTGAGGCATTTAGATCCGAGTTTGAAAATTTGCAGACAGCTAGAATTCTTCTCGCTTTTTGGCTCCCCTTGTGTGGTTATAAAACCCACCGAGACCCCGAGTCCTGCCTTCCTTTTGCCATCTCCTCATTGCCTGTGGAAATACATTCTTGTCTCTCTGTTGTCTCCTCCTGAGTGTTGGGTCCCGTTGAACTGGCTCAATGCAGTAAAGCTACTGAAGGCTTCCAGATGCCCTGGGCCCCACGGGAGGCAGAGGGGTGGGGGCGTGGGGGTGGGGCCTGGGACAGGGAGATTCACCAAATGGGCTTGTCTCTATCTGTTAGTATTTTTATATCTCCAGGAAAATTCCACTGAAGTTCATGGAGTGAGAGGCTCTGGGGTTCAAGCCATTCTTTTCTAACTGTACATTGTAAATGATTCAGCTGGGACCCCGTCCTGGTGTGTTTCCCATAGGCCTCCGCCTGGTCAGAAGCACTTTCGCAGTGGGAGTGGGTAAAGGATTCGGCCTGTAGGAAGGGCTTTGAAGGAGTGCCAGAGGCTGCACACTGGCTCCAGGGCACTGAGCGGAAGTATATGTTCTTGGAGCTGGCGAGCAGACTGGCCTTCTGTGCTCACTGGTTGGGGAGAAGGAAGCATCCAGAGGGGGAGAGTGTGGGAGCGGTGTAATTCAGCTCTCTGTGCACCTGGGAGCCCTGGTGTCCACAAATGGCCCTTAGCCACTGACAGTGGCTTAGCTAAGGGAGAGCCAGTATATTTTCCATCTTGTCTGTTGTAGATGGATTATTTTAAAGGATAAAGAGTCGTGTAGATGAACCAAGTAACCTGGATTTGAATTCTCTCTCCAGTTGGACTATTTACAACCACTAAACAAAGTTCATCAACCAAAGAACTTGTATGCATATATGCATAACCCATGGACACAGACAATAGGGTGGTGAAGGCCTGGGGCGGGGATGGAGGCAGGCTAGAAGAGGTCAATGCGGCAGGGAAAAGGGGGACATGTGTAATGCTCTCAACAATAAAGTTTTTTTTTAAAAGTTGAAAAATGGAATCAGGAGAGCAGCGGTATTATGTATAACATAATTATTGTATTGTAATAATGCAATAATTAATAATACAAGAATAAACTCCAAGATTTTGAGTACTCACAACTATAAACCTACTTTTGCCCCACCTTATATTTGTAATATATGCAGATAATGTGTATATATTATATATATGTACGTGTATATATACATGTGTGTGTGTGTATATATATTACTTATAATAATATATATATTACTTATATAGGTAATAGTAGTAAAGCCCATTGCTCATGGCCCAGCATTACCCTGTAACTCCTAGGTAACTATGGGGGGACAACTGATGGATGTTCTCTTTGTTTGGATCCTCTGACCTCTTTGAATGTCTGTTCTGCCTTGGGCTGTAACATGTTGTATAAATCAAGGTTAGTTTCAAGACTTTCTTGGAAATGCAAGCTCTGGGGTCATCAGTGGTGAAAAGGAGACTTAACGCAGAACTTGGGATGTAGGGTCACCTCACATGTGAAACCATCGGGTGGCAGGCGGCAGCCCTCCGCTGGGTGAAGCGAGGGCAGAACTTTACTTTCCATTTCCTGCTTCACTTCCTAAACCGGAGACATCAGCTCCGCCCTCAGCTGTTCCCATTGGCCCAGAGAACCTTCACAACCATAAAGCCATTCTTCTCTCATTCCTTTACTTCCTCCTCTTTCATCTCCTCTGGCTTTTAAATTTCACTTAAAAATAAATTTTAAAAATACATGTTTACAGAAAATTTGAAAATGAACGAAATGTAGTCAGTCATCCATAATCTTATTATCTCAAGACCACTGTAGTTAACATGTTTTTTTAAAAAATAATGTTTCATTGATTTTAGGAAGAGAGAAAGAAACATCAATGATGAAAGAGAATCACAGATTGGTTGCCTCCCGCACGCCCTCTACTGGGAATCGAGCCCACAACCCCAGCATGTGCCCTGAGTAGAAATTGAACCATGATCTCCTAGTTCAGCAGGTCTGTGAGGTCCGAAAGGTTGGCAACCGCTATCCTAGTTCATGGGTCGACACTCAACCACTAAGCAACACCAGCCAGGCAGCTGTTGTTAACATTTGATTGTTTTTCCTTTCAACCATTTCCTCTATAATTATTTTTAACAATTGTGGTTATAATTTAATCTAGAAGATATTATGCCTTCCTATCTATTTTTCAAGTACTTTATTTTCCTATGTTGTTATAGACTCTTTAAGAAAATGATAATTCATCAAGAAGATAGGGCCACATTTACTTAATCATTTCTCTATGGTTGGAAATTTAGGTTGTTTCATCTTTTTTAAGCACAAATGCATGTTTATTTCTAAATAAAGCTTTCTATGTACTAAAGGATATTTCCTTAATGTAAACTCTCAGAAGTGGAATTACTACATTATAGGCATGAACATCCAAACCCTATTGTTCTAAAAAGCAGAATTGCTTTCTGAGTTGATTGTACCAGGGTAACATAACATAAGCTTGCCCATTTCACACCCTCGCTTCTGAAAATGCAGTTAATTGAAAAACTGACTCAGGGCAAAGGCAAATCATACTCTAATTTAATTTAGTCCTAGTGATTCGTCCTGCATTTCAGTGTTATAAAAATAATTAAAAGGAAAATTCTTATTTTAACTGAAATATCCTGTTTATTGAAGAAGGTGGAGCTATACACACACAGAGACATATATTCATATGTAGACCCATATCTCTTTCACTTTTAAAAAAAATGACTTGTTTTTACCCATTTCTGTGTTATTGATTACAGAGGGAAATGGGGTTTTATGCTGAGGTTTGTGAACTGGTCCAGAAAACAAAGCCCACTGTAGGATGAGTGGAGTCGGGAGGTGTGGAGTCAGCGAGGAAGTGGTGAATGAAACCAGCACAGCGAACTCGCACAGAGGGACGGGTGATGGAAAGCCACCCATAGGCCCTGAAAGGAGAATTGGGCGTGTTATTTCCTGATGACGATAGAAGGGCAGCCTAGACCGGGAAGCGTTTCTGGTGGGGGCATCGTAGACTTTCGGTTTGGCTCCCTGTGGAGGAACAGCCCATGGGCCCCTCCACTCGATTAGAGCGTGAAATGGAAAGGAGCCAGGCCACATGAATACGGAGCTCCTCGAGGGGTTCAGTCCGGAGGAGAGCAGTGGCTGGGGGATGGGCGGGGGTTGGTCTGTGCAGGTCTTAGACCCCGAAGCTCGGGACGCTCCTCCATCGAGTGATTAACCATGTTCTGGTCTCCACCCCACCTGTGCCCTCCTTGCCCCTTTGTCCCTTGCCCCATCTCCCAGGTGAACATGCCTACAAGTGTTCTTGGTGCTCATTCTCCACCATGACAATCAGCCAGTTAAAGGAACACTCCCTCAAGGTCCACGGGAAAGCCCTGACGCTGCCCAGGCCGAGGATCGTCAGCCTGCTCTCCTCACACAACCACCACTCCGCCCAGAAAGCCACCTCGGCTGAAGAAGTGGAAGACTCCAATGGTAACGTGGGCTGCCCGGCCAGAGCCGACCCCCGCGGGTGGAGGTGGGCTGGGGGTAATTGCCAATCCTTCTTTCTAGAAGGAAATCTTAGGCAAAAACATAGAGGTTCAAGTGAAGGAAGAAACGTGAAAGGGTTGAAACTAGAAATTGGAGTTGGGCCCGGGCCGATTCTTTGGTGGTTAGGACATCTGGCTTGCTGACCCAAGGGTCCCGGGTTTGATTCCGATCAAGGGCATGTACCTGCGTTACAGGCTCAATCCCTGGCCCTGGTCAAGTTGCATGCGTGAGGCAACCAATCGATGTGTCTCTCTCACATTGATGTTTCTCTTCTTCTCCCTCCCTCTCCTTTACTCTCTAAGAATCAATGGAAAAAATATCCTTAATATTAACAACAACAAAAAACTAAAAAAAAAAATGAGATTGGAGTTGAAAGGTGTTGGGAACTCGGGGAGTGTGTGTTGGTGCTGACGTGTGTGAGCTTTGCTTGTGGAAAGAGCACCATGTGAGGGATGGGTTAGTGTTGGTTCTTTCACTGTTTGGGAGCAAGAAAGAGGATGGGATACCAGACAGATGTATTTCTTTGTTTACTTACTTATATTCTGTCTTGTTCTAAAACAATGCATGTGTATTTGGAAGTGTTTGGGGTATGAGATATGTAAGCTAACGACACAGAATTCAGGGTAGGGATGGAAAGGGTGAATGGGTGGGGCGAATATGTCTGATTGGATCACAAGCTGCTTTAGGGGTAAGGCAGTGATTTTCATGTAGCTGAAGGGTGTTGAGAAAGCATCATTGGGAGGAGGGTTTAAACTGCCCAGTTTTCGAGGCTCAGAAGAAATACAGGAGGCCATGGAGGGCGTCTCCTCACTGGCAATGTAACCAAAGCTGTAGGGGAGGCAGGGAGGGAAGGAGGGAGGGAGCAAAGGGATCGATTGTTTTGGTCACAGCAGGAAATAGACGTGTCTTGATGACTCAGCTCCCCTCAGGTGAATGAGAATCAGGTACTTAGGAGAGGGGGACGTCTGAGAAGGGCAGGAGACCTTAGAGCTGCTCTCTTCCAGGTCCCTCTAAAGCCCAGATTCCTTCCACAGCATCTCTAGTACCCAGTTATCTCCCACCCGCTTGAGTACCAGGTCGGGGAACAGGCTGTTTCCCAGGATCTGCTGTGACGTTCTTGGGAGGAGCTTGGTGGACTAGAAAGTTCATGGGGTCTTGGGAACAAAGGCTTGGCTTTGACTCTCACGTCTCTCAATGCCAGTTGTGTTTTCCTGGGCCATCTTAGCGTTCTGTACTCCCATATGAAATTGGGTAGAGAGAACTGTTGACCTTGAGAGATTAATGAGAAAAGGTACACTAATGAGAATGAGGTGAGATGCCTGATACAACATCTGATGCGTGGTTTGTATTTAATAAGTGGTCGTTTTGTTCCTGTGATTCTCATCCTTTGATTGAAATTCTGGCCTTTGGGACCTTTTGTCAGAAGCATGAATTTGGGGTTATTTTTAACGTAAGGGTTTAAAAATGTTGACTCTTCGGGTAACCTGAAGATCTGACCGCCCAACATGTCCACATGGTCTCATTACCAGATCATCAAGGGGGTCAATGAGTGGTCTTTATTCCTGAGGTCTACAAGAAGACCGCTGTAGGAGGGGGAGGAGAGGTAACAGCTGCCTTTCTTGAGTTGTAGAACCTGGGGGCCTTTCCTTTGCAAACCATTAAACACTGTATTCTGCCCAGTAGCTTCTTCCTGGTATTCATGTCTTAGAGGACTTCTCTTTAATAAAGCAGGTTTGTTATGATGATTGTGGCCTGCAATGGAGTGAGCATGCTCCCTCCTCCACTGTTGTGTAGTAGTTTAAAATGCAGGAGAAAGCCCGTGTTGTTGTTTTCCAGGGAAAACTTACAGTCTCAACGCCGGGGGCAGGGGCGAGGGCATGTGAAAGGGTACAGAAAGTGCCCCCTTTGCACCTTGAGGTTCTGTGCGTTGGAAAAGACTGGTATGTTGCAACAAAGGGCAAAATACAGTCTCATGTACTAACATTTTTAGTGCGTCGTTTTCATCTGAAATGGAAACTATACCTGTGGAGCCATTAGGGTGAAACTGATCCATCCAAACATCATTTCCAGCAAAGACTTTACCTGGGACACTTCTCTCAATGTCAGATCTTCCTTTGTCCTTCTCACTTGCAGGGTGGGTCTCCTCACAGGACACAGGAGTCCCACAGACCACTCACTGCATGGGGTGGACTAAGAAGAGTTAAGTTCAGGCAACTTCCTGAGTCTGTACTCTACACTGATAGCTGCACTGTGCACAGAAGAATCAGAAATGAATAGAAGGCTGGGCTGGCCTGGCTCAGTGGTTGAACATCGACCTATGAGGAGGTCACAGTTCAATTCCCGGTCAGGGCACATGCCCAGGTTGCAGGCTCGATCCCCAGTGCGGGGGGGGGGGATGATTCTCCCTCATCATTGATGTTTCTATCTCTCTCTCCCTTCCTTTCTCTGAAGTCAATAAAAAAAATATTTTTAAAAAAGAGAGAAAGAAATGACTAGAGTACCAGTACCATTCTATTCCTGCAACAGATTAAAAGCCAGATATTTAGAAGGTAGTATCAGTACCTACATCTGAACTTATCACAACCCTAAGCCAGAGACTTACCCTTTTTGTGGGTGATTTCAGGTTCTTGGAAGCTAGACTAGGTTGGGACTTGGGGAGGGTGGTCACAGAGTCATGATGGCACGATACTGAGTAACTCTCTGTGTAGCACAGAGAGTCTGTCTTGACTCAGCCACAGGAGGGTAATTTGCAATAAATAGAAGTGGTGGGGTTCTTTTTTTCTTTAAAAGAAAGAACATAGTGAGTGTGAAAGCCCTGGGTGGCATCTATGTAGTGAGGCCTGTGCTGGTTTTAACATCTAAATAGCCAATACCAATGGGTCAGAAGTGATATGTGTAATTTGATGAAAAAAACAACAACACCTTGATTAGAGGGTGGGGAAAACAGAAAGAAGGCATTGAATTGGCTCTTCTCGCCAATGAGTAATTCCGTGGAAAGAGAACTTTATAGTTTATGCAGTAAATGTTTTCTCGAATGCTTGCTATCAGTCTGCATAGTTCTGGATGCTCAGGAGTGATGGAGGAGGTCGAAGGTGAGAAGGCTCTGTACTGGGGAGACAGTGGTGGATCCCTGTCAGCGGCTAAGTGTGGGGGTGAGAAAACAGCTGTGGGGCTAGCTAGACAGAAGCCTGTAAATCACGCCTCGAATGGTGTTTGCAACACGCATGTGAGATCCAACTGCACATTTTAATGGGGTGAAGCTGTGGGGCTGTTGGCTCTCAGTGGAGGTTTCCCACACTGCGGATGCCAGGACACTGGCGAGCTGCAGGCCTGGGGGGAGCGGAGACCCATAAAACCAGGGAACTCACCACTGTGTCCTTGGCTTTCTGATTCCCCGGTGAGGGCTGTGAATCAAACGAGTTGACATGCTCGCTGCTATTTGCAGTTGTCAAATGCTTGCAGTCTTGAGCGCGAGCCAGTCTTCCCTGGCAGAAGGAAGCCGCCTGAGAAAGGTTCTCCCAAGGCCGCTCTCCCTCCCCACCCAGAGGGAGGCCTGCAGGGGCGGGAAGCTGAGAAGGGCCGGGAAGCTGGAGGGGAGGTTGCGCCCCAGCCGCCTGGCCACACACCTGTTCTGTGCAGAAACAGGGCTCTTGGGCTCTGGGCTGTCCGTCTTGACAGGTTTCAGCAGCACGTGAGGGTCTTGTATGTTCTTCCTGATGGGTTGTTGGAAAGGAAAGCCACGGCCGTGTGGTGTTGGTCTTGTGTAGAGGATAATGGGAAATGACACACCATCGCGATTCTAAACAGCGCGTTAAGGGGAAATCATAAGGTTGTCAGCCAGAGGAAGCGCTCTGCTCTGTTTGTGTTTACGGGGTCCCTCCTCCTGCCGTATAAAACACAGGGCTGGGTTCTGTCAGGGTTTTCCCACAGGTCTCTGCTAGCAGTACAGACACACACACACACACACACACACACACACTTCTATAAAATAACCAAGAAACCAGAACGTGTAGTTCAGTTGGGAGGTTTGTTTAGGTCTGAGAGGCAATGCAGTGCATGGACAGCGGATCATTAACTTAACAGTCAGCCAGGTCATTTATAAGGAGTCAGGCCAGTGGTGACGTTCCACCTCCTTACTCCCTCGAGTCCCCCCCACCCCCCGCCCTGAAGAATAGGTTATTTTATTTCTCTCACCCACTTATGCTGTATGGAATGGTCTGCTCTAGGAAATAGCTACCGTGATGTGTTTAAAACAAAAAATGAGACCCTAAGACCAGCTGCAGATTAAATAAGGTGAATGAGTTTTTTCATCCACATCCTGGGGAGCAGCCCAGGGAAGAAGCAAGAACCCTGTTGTGACACTGTCCCCTCTTTATTGTCTGTCTCAATACTGTCCACCCAGCGGGGGTGTCTTTGCTGTTATGATTAACAGAAAAATGTTCTGAGGTGCTTTGATGTGTGTGTGTGTGAGAAAAGTTTTCTGTTATTCTCAGTTGGCTTTTCTATTCTAAACTCTAGCATAATATTTGCTACCTACACTATTTTTATCAAGACACCTCTCATCAAGGGACCACAGGCACTTCTTGTCATCCTGTCAGAGTCGAAGTCCTCTTCATGCACTCAGTTTGCCATGCAGGCACACCTCCCCCGTTCCAGAGTGGCCCCTCTGTCCCGGTCCTTGCTGCCGCCAGCGTCCTCCTCCCATTTCTCCGCCTGGACTTGGGAAGGAGCTCTCCTGGGTGCGTGGGAGAATTTCCTCCCCGTCGGCTTCTCTCTCCGAGACGTGACTTGCACTTTCGCTGAAGAACAGCTTTTACTGCCTCTACGCGATTACCCTTTTACCTCTGGTCTCAGTTCCCTCCTTGTGCTTGTGGATATGCTGTGGTTCCTGTCCCCTAATTTTCTGTTGGGGGCAGTTAGGTAGGGACTGACCAGGGACGACTTGGAGACATCACAGTTTTTCATACAGCTCATGGCAGGGAGTGCTGGCATTTCTAAATCCACGGAACCCAGTTGCACCGGAGTAAGCTTATTGCATTGCCATTTAAGCGGCACGTTCCAGGATAACCAGTCCAAAGACGGGACCTTGGGGACTGTTCTAACAAATCTTCTGATACATGGTCTGCCAAGAGGAAAAGGTCTTTCTTGACAAAGAACATTTTGGATGTTGTCGTTGTTCCCTGTATCGTGAGGCCTTGTGAGGAGCTGGGAAACTGAGGGCCGAGGCAGGTGGAAGTCTTCCCCGCTCTCAGGAGACAGCAGGTGCCGTGGGGCTCGACAGTGGGCACTGCCAGTGTGGTCACCTGGGAGCAGAGCCCCTTCTTGGAGCAAATGCACACGGTCGTTGGCCCTGGAACAGGCTCTCTTGTTGCCTGTTTCTGTCCAAAAACCTACAGTGTTTGGTTGCAGTTCAGTCCACATTCGTAGAAGCTCTTGCGTGAAACTGAACAACGAAACGGATAGATTAATGAAATTTCCGATTCTGCCTGACAATTTTACCCACTGGGATTTTAACTTAATATATTGGTTAGAAGGAGAGCTGTTTTATGAGATTTATCCTGGCCAATTTCTGCAAATCCTAAGTCAAGGATTGGAAAACTTTTTCTGTAAAGGGTCAGATAGAAAATATTTTTAGCTCTGTGAGCCGCACGGTCCGTGTTACAGCAACTCATCTGGGACTTTAATGTGAAAGCTGCCGTAAACACGGCGTGGTAGCATTCCAATAAGACTTCATGCACAGAGACAGGGAGGCCACATTCAGCCCCTGGGCAGTGTGTCACTGACCTTTGCCAAAGATGATTGGAGGGGAAAAAAGTACAGTGATACCCACGAAACTAGTCCCATCTTTAATAAATGTCATTATAGACCTTTATATTTAACATGGGCACTACTCTCTTTTTATAATAAACTAGTGACCTGGTGCACGGATTCATGCACATTGAAAGAAAATTAATTAGAAGGTAACCAGCAGGGCGGGACTGGACCAGACGGCAGAACACACCCTGGAGCCAACCTCCCATGGTCCCTCCCCATCTGGCCGTACCTGGAGTGGCGCTGTGGCTCGAAGGGCATCTGCAGAGTGAGCGGGGTCCCTCTGGCAGGTGGGGTTCCTCGGCCTGGCCTGTGGGGATCAGGCCAAAACCGGCTCTCCGACATCCCCCGAGGGGTCCCCGAGTGCAAGAGGGCACTCTGCAAAGTTGCTGTTGTACAGGGTGTGGAATGCAAATGCAAGTGTGCAGTAAACCAGATTTGGGGCCGACAGTGCCCCAGCAACAACATAACACACGGCCCAAGGTGGAATCTTGTGGCCCCGCAAGGAATTGGGCTCCCTCCTCTCTGGTTTCAGGGTGCGTCACCCAAGAACCACCGCTGCCAAGTCACTGCAGCTCGGCAGCTCCTGTGTTGAGCATCTCCTGGTGGTCACATCATAGTGACCGGTTGGACGGGCGGAGGGACACTTAGCATATTAGCCTTTTATGTATATAGATTTTCTTATTGATTTCAGAGAAGGAGGGAGAGGAAGAGAGACTTAGAAACATCAGTGATGAGAGAGAATCATGTATCAGCTGCCTCCTGCACGCCCCCTACTGAGGATTGAGCCTGCAACCCAGGCATGTGCCCTGACCAGAATTGAACTGTGACCTCCTGGTTCATACGTCGACTCTCAACCACTGAGGTACACTGGCTGGGCACATGTGGACCACTCTTAGGTGTCACTCAACATGTAACTCGACCTGAATATGTTCTTTATTTTATATATGTAGGGAAGCGTTAGCGTGTAAATTACATTTAAGCTTAAGAGAAACTGTTTTCTAAGAATTATGTTGCGTCTAGCGCCAAACTACAAACTCATTTTAACCTTGACTCTAGCAACACTAGACACTTAAAAATCAAGATCTGAAGTGCCTGCTTTTCAAAGAGAAGCTTTTCCGATTTCTAAATAGGTCAGACCGAAAACTCAGCCTTTACAAGGAGCCAATTAGTTGCAAGGGCATCAGACCTTCCACACAGGTGCCCACTGCAACCAGATTTCTCTTGGGGTGAGAGAAAGAAGAGGTGGTTTCTCTAAAAATGACCATAATGAAATGGAAAGTCTCGAGTGAATAGTTGTGTAAAGTACAAAGATGTACATCGTTGGGAGCACATAGGCTATGAGGCATCATTTTAATGGCCAGACCAAGACGTTTAATGGGTTCTGCTGATCTCCAAATTACCTGACCGGAGAATGCTAACCTCCCCTTCTCGATACCCGAATTTCTACATTAAAATGTGGTCTGGAGTTTATTTTCATGCTTATTGTGAAGATGGCATTTCTGCTCTAAAGACTTCGAGTTGGTAACTGCAGTGGCGCAAAGTGGCACAGGTGACTCCGCATCCTCGGTTAGACGCCCAGACGTCTTCAGAGGTTGCCTTGTTAGAATCTGTCTTCAACAGCAAATAGGAAGCCTCCACTGTGGCCACCACCCTGACATTGAATATCACGTTATCTCTCCTTCCCAAGAAACCCACCTGCCTGAGATTTCTGGGGCTTTTTGAATTAGCCACAGTTTCATGTGCCAAGGATTAAAAAACATTGCAAGCGTAAGCTCTCCGTGTCCTGGGAACTTAGTCAACTAACCATCTCCCTCTTCCCATGCCAAGAAAAACATTTGTTCATCAGAAATATAAGCATAGCCTTAGCCGGTGGATAGGGATCGGCCTGCGGACTGAAGGGTTCCAGGTTCGATTCCGGTGAAGGGCATCGTTGATGTGTCTGTCTCTCCCTCTACTTAAAAGAAATATAAGCCTATACTACCCAAGTCATTCAGAGCTAGTTTCTAGCAACACTAGCGTTTGCGTCATAATTCCACGTCTGATAGTTTGCATCTCCTGCTTGAAGGTTACCTTTAAGTGTTCTAGAACCCCAGTTATAGGAAGTGGCTAAAAGGGAGAAGAAATCTATTCTTTAGCAGAAAATATATTCAGTTGTTAGTCAGCTCATCTAAATGAGTAATCTCGGTTCTTTTTGGAAAGAATGTTCGCTTGTCTTCGCATTGCCCCCCTCGAATTTTCTTTCCCTGGAACTGGAGCTAGATCATTGAGCTCAATTATATTTGTATGAAATTCCTCCATTTTCTTGAGACTTCTTAGGACTTCCCGGTCCTCTTCTCGCTTTCAAATACTGTTCTGCATTAGAGGGTTTTACACGAGCAGAAAGGAGGTTTGGATTCGGGAGAGCTAGCGTGCAGGAGCTGTCACTGACAGGTATAGACCCTGGCATGACCTTGTTGCCGGAGAGGCTGTGTTCTGGGCAAGATGACTGACTGTGTGCAAAAGAGGTTTTTTTCAAAATGCTTTTATTGATTTTTAGAGAGAGAGGGATAGAGAGATAGAAATATTGATGAGAGAGAAACAGCAAAAGTGCTGAGGTGAAAAGAAGATGCCAGAAATAACCTTTTAGAAATAACTATCATTTATTTTTTAAAATAAGTCACATGAGGTTTTATGGTATTGCCCAGAAAAGCATGTCCAAATCATGTATACATTTCGTTGTTAACGCATTCATAATCCTAAATAATACCCCATGGAAAAACCCCACTGGTGGCGGTTAAATAAAAACAGCGAGGTGAAAGAATGGCCAAAGTTCAGGTAGGAGGATCTGCTTGCCTTTTGCTGGGTTCAGTCCCTCACTGTTTACGTCCAGAAAGAGAGAGGCTCCTGCCATACGGGCTTTTCTCCTTTGCAAGCAGTTTCAGAGTCGTCAGGCTCAACCCAGAGGGCATGTTTGGCCTGGAGTGCAGGGCGGGCTAAGGTTTTAGTTACCAGGACATTGCTGTCCGAGAAGTCATCCTGGGGCTAGGTTCTTCAGCTTCCTGGGAGCACAGCATATTCTTAGATGACTTGTGCAAGCCACGCTCCTTATGTCATCTTTATTTTCATGCGCCGTGAGCCCTGCAAAGCTGCAGGGACAGCCACATGAAGCAGAGCAGGACCTTCTCAACCCCTCATCTAGGCCTTGATATTTTTGGCATTGCTAGTTATTTTTTCCTCCTCGACCAGAGTGAAACTCATCCATTCTGGTTTATTATAGGAATGCTGCGTCTGTTGAATCCCTGAGTGATAAAACTAAGCATTGTTTTGTTTTGTTTTTTAATTCTGCCGATTGCCTTAAATTTGTCATCTGGATCAGTATGTCTTGTAAATCGGAGGTACAAATTATCAGTCACATTTAATAGAGAAGGAAGCTGAGCCCCTGAGGAATGAAATGATGAGTCCAAAGATCAGGAAACATGTATGTAGTGGAGCCGGTCTAAATCCGAAGCCGTGTTGGGAGTTTTTATGCCATCTCATGGAAGACTCTCAGCAGAAGTACACACCCATAGGTGATCCACAGCGACTAGGGCACAGCCTCGTCTTTATGTTTGGGGATCCTGGAATTTTCCTTAGGAAACGAAAGCCAAGTTTTTATTGTGGGTTGATATTCTAGAGCTTAAGTTAATAGACCTACAGATGGTGTTAAGTTGTAAGAACAGAGTAGACTGAAGTGAGAAATTGTGCATTTGGATTTTAATAATTGTAACCTTGGAGAAGAAAAGGGATTGGTGAGTCCCAGAGGGCTTCTTGGAAGAGGTGGAGCTCGGGCTGGGCCTTGGCGGGTGAGTAGGAATTTACAGGGGCAGAAGAAGTCCATAACAGGTGGAAGGAGTATCAGAAGTGAGCGAACTTATAGAAGAAGGGATCTTGGAACAGCAAGGAGACCAGTCTGGCTAGAGGGGTGGGTGTGTAGGGAAGTTAGTGGGAGGACAGTGTGGCGGGGGGGGCGGTGAGGAGAGGTAGAGCCAGACAGGGTACTTAGTACCAGGAAGAAGCCTTTAGATTTGTTAAGCTGGCTGAACAAGGAAGACCAGCAGCAAGGTGCCTATTGCTTTAAGAGGTCGTGGGGTACTTTTGAGCTGGTATCCATAGGTCTTCAAGAATGAATTCATCTGTATGACATTCTGGAAAAGGCAAAACTATAGACAGTAAAAAAAAAAGTAGTGGTTGCCAGGAGGTTTGGGGGAGGAATGAAAAGGAGGAGCATTTGGGGAGCATAGATTTCCTTGTATGACATTATAATAACGAATATATGTCATTACACATTTGTTCAAACCCATAGAATGTACAACAATCAAGAACTCTAATGTAAACTATGGACTTTGGGTGATGACGTGTCCATGTAGGTTCATCAGTTGTAACAAATATACCACTTTGGTGTGGATGCTGATAGCGGGGGAGGCTGTGCATGTGGGGGGACACGGGGTCTATGCGAAGTCTCTGCACCTTCTGCTCAATATTATTGTGAACCTAAAGTTGCTCTAAAAAGTGAAGTCTATTAAAAGTAAACAAAAGAGACAAAAAAATAGTCATGGGTGGTAGTTACCCCCTTTAAGATGCTTGCATAGATTTTCCTTCTGATTAGAAAAGTAATACCGTTCGTGATTAAAGAACAGCTCTATGGCAATGCCTAATAAAATGTAAGGGCCACCCATAATGCCAGCCTCTCTCTGAGCACCCACCATAATCCCTAGTAACAGCGTGCCCCGGAGTCACCTACATGTCTTTTATGCATACACACACTGGGTCTAATTTTTTTTTTAAACTGGGACTAATACACAGACTAATTTGTTCATGTTTTTACTCTCACTTGAAAAGTTCACTATTGGACTCACTGTAGTTTTAAAACATGGGGGTCCATATCTCAAAACAAAACCAAAACAAACAATTCCTCTTCAGATAATAGATATTGAGTTCTTAAAGGCTTGTATTTTTGTGTATGTGATGCCTATGTTTAAGGTGAGAATTCACTAATTTATTTCATTTTAAGGCTCATTCATCTCCTTAAAGATTACTTAAGTAAAATGTCTTTTCTTACTGCTTCAGACTTAATACACTTGAAAATATTGGCAAATGTTCTATAAGTTACATGACAAAATCAGGATTACAGACTGTCTAGACTGTTCAGAGTAATGAGCTGAAAATGAGATTTTGCGAGGGGATAAATATGAAATAGGGTGGGTGGCTTCTGGCCTTTGCATTCACTTGCATGGCTAGTCGTGCCAAGCAGTCTTATAATTGGCAGTTCTCCTATCTGTCTCCCCACCTAAACTGTGTGCTCTCTGAGGTTCCAGGACTGTTTCAGAGCCCTAGCACTTGGCAGGCCGTTCAACAAATATTCCTGGACTTGAATTGGGGCAGCAAAATGAACCACACCCACAGAGAACCGACAGAACAGTAGTTTAAGTGTGACAAAGCCTGAGAATTTCAGCGCCTGGGGGCTCAGGTGTGTCATCAGTGTCTGGGGAAAGCCAGTGGCTTGGGGCTGCCTGGATACCGTGACGTGCAGTCCATCACTGTTGCCTAAGTCCTTGATCACACCTCCTTCCTCTAGGCAACTTTGACCACCCCCCCCACCCCACCCCCGATGGCAACACCATATCCCTTTCAGCTTTTTGCAACCAAAGTGACTAATGCTCCCTTTCTTCCATGCAGCCAAGAGGAGGGGGCGCACTCCTTACTTTCTGCCACCGCTTGAGAATATTTCCACTTCCCTTTTCAGACACTTGCTCTCTGCTTATTTCCTCCTCCTTACCTTCTGGAATGTTCTTTTACCTTTCTCAGTGAACGCAGCGCCAGTCTCACAGTCGGCCCTTTCACTCCAGCCGTGACCATCGGCTCTGGAATTCCAATACTAGACTCAGTGGTAGTGACCCAGCAAATGGAGTTAACCCTTGAACAATACGGTTTTGGACTGCTTGGCTCCCTTTACACGTGGATTTTCTTTCTTTCTTTTTCTTTTTTTCAGTAAATGTACAATTGGCCTTCTGTATTTCCAGGTTTCCCATCCACGGATTCAACCAACTGTAGGTGGAAAACCGTATTTTCTATCCGTGGTTGGGAATCCGTGGATGCATTGTTCTGTGCCATTGTATACAAGGGACTAGAGCATCCGCAGATTTTGGCATCTGCCACCGCCCTGGAACAAATGCCCACAGATACTGAGGGATGACTGTACTTCAGCTAGACATTTACCTCCTTCCTAACTCTACACCGACTGCCATTCACCGGTGGCTAAATTGCCTATAATCGCTCCACCGCCTGCATCTCCAACTCTTCAGTTCCCTCTGACCTCTACCCCACCCACCTCTCCCACCCAGACGCTGGAGGCAGCTGCGTCAGAGGGGTTTTCCCCAGCATCCTTGTGACCCTGACTTCCTCGTCCTCTCCTTTACAACTTGCCAGGCCCGAGCCCTGATCGGCACTCGCTCTGCACTTCTGGTTTTAGCCGTCTTCCTGGCTCAGTGTCAAGCTTTTCCGATCCGTTTTCAGGATTATCCTTGTTAACCACAGATCTGGTTTGCTTTTAAAAATAAATTTGAGCTGATTCAGATTTATCCCTCTCGAAAGTCAGTTTTATAAGTATTCCAAGGTACCTTCTAGAGCAGTGGTTCTCAACCTTCCTAATGCCGCAACCCTTTAATACAGTTCCTCATGTTGTGGTGACCCCCAATTTCATTGTTACAAATTGAACATAATTAAAGCATAGTGATTAATCACAAAAACAATATGTAATTACATATGTGTTTTCCGATGGTCTTAGGCGACCGCTGTGAAAGGGTCGTTCGCTCCCCAAAGGGGTCGCAACCCACAGGTTGAGAACCACTGTTCTAGAGTGCAAGAGATAGAAATGGAGCCACATCGGATGTGCTAGAATTTGCAGATTGTTGCTGATAGCAAAGAAATGGAGTGTGGAGCTAGATGGGTAATAGCTGTGGCGATCACAAATTATTGTATTTGTGAGTTGCTATTTCAGTTACTCCAGTTTTACAGTATTTTAAAATTTTGCCCATGGGTAAGTTTTTAATTAAGAATATGGAGAAGGAAAGATGAAGAAATCCACATCTTCCTTGCATGCAAGCAAGGAAAAAGCCACCAACATGTCTTTCAGAAAAAAAACAATAATCATGATAACTAAATCAGAAGCGGACAGTAAAGTGTAAATAAAATTCCCAACTAACGCATTTAAATCAGCAAGTTCTGTATATTGTTATGTTAGCAGGAAGATAAAACCATTTCTGCTAATACATCCACAGTATACTGTTGCATCTTGGTTATGTTACCTACATAATGTAAGACTAACTCTTTAAAAATAAAATCCGATACTTAAATAAAAGATAGATTTATTTTTTCTCTTTAATTTATTTTTTCCCCAATGGCTTCATTAGTATGCCTCTATCCTGTAGCTTTTTTAAAAATCTGCATTAGAGGATATGTTTATTGTTTTTCTTTTCTTTCTTTTTTGTTTTTAGAGAGAGAAAGAGAGAGAAACAGAGAAACATCGATGTCAGAGAGAAACACCAGTCGGTTGCCTTCTGTACGTGCCTCGACCAGGGATCGAACCTGCAACCTAGGTATGTGCCCTGACTGGGAATTGAACCTGCAACCTTTCGGTGTACAGGACGATGCTCCAACCAACTGAGCCACCTGGCTAGGGCTATCCCTCTAGCTTTTTAAAAATAAACATGTTTACAGTACTTTTCACTATATTTCCCTCCTAACTTTCTGAGCTATTATCTAAATCACAGCATGCCGATGGAAGAGTGCTGAGTACATAGATGACCACCCGTTGTGTGTTGCCAGAGCAGGAAGGAGTGTGAGAACTGCAGGGTGGAGGGACGGTGGTCCTCTGTAAGTCCAGGTTAGGCTTACGGTTTGTTTGTTGATTTACTTCCTATTTATTTATTTATATATTACCAAACTTGGGGGATGACAAAAACAGTACCTCAGAACTTTTAAAACTGTAATACATGGAGCAAATTGGAGGTGGTTTTATACTGATCGTCATCATCCCAGTGAAAGGAGGGGGCTACTGGAGTTGGCCATCTAAGGCCAGAGGGAGTTAGGAAGTGCCGAGACCCGCCCAGGCCCACAGCACCAGCTCCCACCTAGGTGGAGCAGCACCCACTCAGGTGGAGCAGCACCTGTGCCCCTGGCTTCCTGCGTCGGAAGGGGGAGTGGGGGGAATTGACAGCAGCAACAGGGCTGCTACATTGGACGACACAACAAGCCCTTCTGAGCTCTGGTGGCGGCGGCTTCCCTGGGGCACTCTCACTGGGGAAGCATCCAAGTGTTCCATGGAACCACTTCCTCCACTCGTAACCCTTTTCCCCCTGTGGAATCCTGGAGTCCCGCTGCAGGACTGGCCTCGAGCGCGACTTCCTGTGTAGCGCTGGGTTCGTTTTGGTTGAGCAGATGCCAGGAGAAACCTTTTCACCCAAGTGGAGCTAGTGAAAATTAGGGGCAAGTGGTCTTTTCAAAACTTGTCTCTGTACGGATCATCTTCCCTCCATAGTCTGCACAGGAGATGTTGGACCCCTGAGGTTGAGGTTTGGTTTGAAAGCGGCTGCAGGCCCCAGTCCAGGAAACACCACCCACGTGGCAGGCCACGAACTGCCCGGCCTGGGCAGCCTGGGGTCCCGGCAGCACCCGCGTTGCCCGTGAGTGAGTGCAGAGACAAGCCCTTCCCCTTCTCTGAGCCTCAATGTCTAATGTGTAAAAAAGCGATGCCTACTTTATGGGGTTATTTCCAGGATCAAATGAAAAGACATACAGAAATGCTTTCATATTCTTCAATTACTGCAGAAATAGTCGATATTATTAAAGTAGTATGGTAGGAGCAGATTTCTTGTTAGTTTATGAAAATTTGTCATCAACCAGAGGTTGATGAGGATTTTTTTTTTTAATGAAAAAAAGGAAGAATATTTCAATCTTGTGTTGGAAGCTGAATGAAATCTCTTTACATCGGGAGCTGTTTCTTAGGAGTCTAAAATAATTCCGTGTTTGGGAAGTGATACTTTATCTGGAACCCTGATCATCTAAATGTGTTTTACCTTTGGGGCTAATTTGAAACCACCCACATAGGAAACTCCGCAGCACATGATGTCCTAGTGGGCGTAAGGCATCGATAGCCCCAGTGTCAGACGCCCTTCGTGTCATTGTTATTGACATTAATTAATACGCATTTTACACTAACTATCAGTTATTGCTTATCTCCCAACTGACTTACATTGTTTCATTTCATTGAATACAACAGTCGCATGAAGCCGGTCAGCAACCTGTGTAAAACCCAGCAGCTGGCAGAATAACCGAATGAGTATTTTATAATCTTGCAAAGTCACTTTTCACTTCAAAAGCCACCTAATTATTTCCCAATCTAAGAATCAGGGATCCATTTTTTTTTTTTTTTTGTACGAACGCTCTGCTTTTTACCCAGGGCGTTCTGGGAACTCTCGTAATGAAATGCAGTAACGTAAAGCACGCCCCGTTTTCTTTCGGAACGATGTTGTAATTTTTAAGAGATTACATTCCTGACCAAATACTGGGCTCTAGATCAGAGCTAAGGATTGACCACATGTATCAGGAGACATCAGACTGTAACAACAAATGAGTGAAGTCGTTGGAAACAGCAAAGGTATGTTTTTAATCTTACTGGATGGATTCAAAATATGCTGCAGAGATTCGCGTTCTCATAAAGTGCGTGGTCATTTTGTTTACTTCATTAGAAGTTAAGAAACTTGTCTGAAGATGACTGGAAATGGTCCAGCGAAGCACATTTAAAACGTTTCGGTTGATTCCTTTTATTCCCCATATCATGTCATCTGAAGTAAGCAGATGCATTCGGAACGATTCCACTGATTTTATGGCCGCGTCAGGCTTTGTAAAGGATTTCAGTCTGTGAATCTGCTACTGTTGAAGCTGCTGGTGATGATGATGATGGTGGCGATGATCAAGAGTGTGTGTGTGTGTGTGTGTGTGTGTGTTTTGTTTTGTTTTTCATTGAAAACTAAAGGGTAACTGTTCCCTCCCTGCCACTCTCTCCTTACCCGCCCTGTTCCTACAAAACCTTCGCCTTTGGGCTGCTCAAGGGCAAGGTGTGTTCCTGGTCTGTTGTTGGCACCTCCCATGGCTTTGAAATGCCTTACACCCGTGATGGCGAACCTTTTGAGCTCGGCGTGTCAGCATTTTGAAAAACCCTAACTTAACTCTGGTGCCGTGTCACATATAGAAATTTTTTGATATTTGCAACCATAGTAAAACAAAGATTTATATTTTTGATATTTATTTTATATATCTAAATGCCATTTAACAAAGAAAAATCAACCAAAAAACTGAGTTCGCGTGTCACCTCTGACAACGCGTGTCATAGGTTCGCCATCACTGCCTTACACCCAACTACGGGGCCATTCACAGACCGTCTCTCAGTGAAGCTTCGAAAACTCTTTGGAAATTGCCAGGACCCTGCAGGCCGCTTGCTATTGCTGTTTGATTACTCCAGACTAACCGCCTTCCCTAAGTGAGGGCATTCATAGCTCTGAATTGGTGGACCCAGGCATTCTTAGGGGAAAACGCCTGGAGGTAGCAGAAAGAGAAGGCACCTTCCATCACTCCATAACCAACATTTTAAGTGCCTCATTCAGACGTGAAAGAGATGCTCCACTTTTCCCATCCCGGTCTGTCCCGTAAACCGTAGAAAGTACTTAGTATTGATCTAGTGACTAATTCGTTATTGGCTTAACCTACTTCTTAACTCTGTTAAAAAACAAAATTCAACTGAGTACATTTTAAAGCTCTTACTGGCTTTATTCAGCGGTTGATGAATTAGTTGGTGTCCAGTCTATCCGAAAGGAGCTCTGAGGAGCTGTACACAACGGAGGACTTGCAGGCCGGAGGGACCAGGAACGGGGTGTTTCTTACACTGGGCAGAAAAGGGGGTTAGTCATTGCAGAGTTACTTCTTTGCGGGGCGATGGGTCTGTCAGGCAGATTTCCCACTGGTGCTGCTCAGGACATTGCTGATTGACAGGGGGAAGGTTCCATTTCTGGGAGAGCTGGAACTAATGAAATTAAATCTCAGTTTGGTGATGTGGGACTTAGCAGAAGTGGCTCCATTTTTCTGCCTGTTGTCTTATTTTTTTAATAGCTCTGTTAGGAAAAATTATAATAAAAAACCTTTAAAATGGACATAGATCTATATTTGTGGGTGTCTTGATTAGTTCACCCACCTTTCATTCTCGTCGAGCTATTTGACAGCCCTTTAAGTTGTAGAAAAGTGATGTTAATGCAAATGGTTCTTCCCATATTACAAATTTGTTGTGTCTGTTAGAGTGCAATTGATCATTGCCTGTGGAGAGATAAGTTTTTGCATCTGTGCGTAAACTCATTTAAGCTTCCTTTACTTCCTATAAACACATGGTTTTAAAAAAAAAATCTTCTCTGACTAGTTGTGACATCTTACTGGCTCCCTCGTTAATGAATGAATTAAATAAAAATCTTGGATGATTAAACATAAACATCCCATGAGACAGGACCTTCTATGCATGCTTAGAAAACATCTCTGGGTTCAAATAGCCCATCACGTTTATGCCTACTTTTGGTTTATAGGGTTAATAAATAAAAAGCGCTATTAGGTTTTATGGGCCCAATAATTGTACTGTGGCCGTATGCCAAGAACTCTTCTTGCCTCAGGAGCCTCGTTGGCCATGGCCCGTGGGGTTGGGTGGGTGGGTCCGGGTTCGAATCTTGCAGAAGACCAGGGTTTATGCGTCAAGGACATTTTGACATGGACCAAATGTGTCCCTGGGCATTTTGGACAGGCCCAAATATCAAGGACCTCTGGCATGGACCAAGTGTCTCAGTGGACATTTTGGGCAGGACCAAATGTTCTGCAAGGAGCGAGGGGGAAACGGGCTTAAAAAGGCCACCATCGCCCTCTGTCAGAGTTGCAGTTAAGGTGCAAATCGCCTGGCTCCAAAGTGCTGTGTCCTAAGTCACACTGCTCCCCCAAACCTCAGTTCTTAGAGGTGTTATTTTTCCCCTGGAGAGTCTAAAAAAAGAAGCTATAGGAGCCCCAGGAAAGTGTTTTGTGTTTTAACTATTACAATCGTTCTTGGATAGGACCTTTGGTCATCCTGTTCCTGCAATTGCAGTTGTTGTCTCCAAATCTCTTAAAGGGACCTTTACTTGCCACTCACTCTTGCCTTGAACTGCTGGCATCTGTCTTGTGCCTTCGGCATTGGCACTGGATGCAGTGGCCTCTCATCGGCAACCTCCAGGGGCGTTTTCCCTGGGAAGGAGGCATTCTTTGCCTGTTTGCACCCGCCGCCGCCTCCCCTTGCTCCCTCTCCTTCTCTGGAGTCCCTCGCGTGGGACTCTGGCCCCACCACTTAATGAAGTGGCTTCCCTGAGGATTGACCGCGACTTCAGACAAACAAGTCCATGGCCTTTGCTCCTGCCTCATCTTTTTTTGTCCGTGGCATTTAAAACTGCTGACCTTCCTCCCAGGGAAATCCTCCTCCCTTGGTTTGGGGCCTGCGTGTGTTAGGGGCTGTCCTCTGGCAATACCATCTCTTTACCTTGTTCTCAGCGCTCTTCCTCCAGCTGCCGTCACGTGACTGGTCGGGGCCCCCGTCCTCTCCTCTGCTCCCCCCTCACATGCACATGGAGCCATGCTCGTCTGATGATGCCAGAGTCTCGACCTCCGGCCCTCGCCTCTCAGCTTAAGCCCCAGACCCTTTATTGCATGTGCTCCTCCCTTTGTCCACCTGCAGGCCTCACTCGGCCTTTACGTCCAAGGTTCTAAACTGGATCTCAGTGACTTCCTCCCGAACTTCCTGTGCCCACCTGGGATCTCTGGGTCTGCAGGTCTCCTTGGACCCACCTTCCATCAGCCGGTTGGTTGCCTGGTCAGCCCAGTTGTTCCCATCTCCTCACTTTCTCGCAAATGTACCCCCTCCTTCCCGTCCCCATCTTTTGCCTGAGCCATTACCATATTCACCCCATCTGCAAACGCCTCCTTCAGTCCCTAGGCAAGGTTAAGAGTCATACCATTCTCCTATTTAAGAGGTTTTTTTTCTTTAGTTTTTATTGGGGTGACATTAGTCAACATAAACATATAGGTTTCATGTCTGGATTACTAATTTACAAAATCTGGATATAGGACCATGTGCCCACCACCCAAAGTCAAATCTCCTCCTGTCATCTCATATTAGGATCCCTTTCTTCCCCCACCCCCCTCCTTCTGACAACCACCACACTCCTGTTTGTGTTCCTGAGTTTCAGTTTTATATCCACACATGAGTGAAATCGTGTAGTTCTTAGCTTTTTCTGTTTGACTTATTTCACTTCGCATAATGTTCTCAAGGTCCGTCCATGTTGTTGTAAATGACGCTATTTCATCCTTTCTTATGGCCGTGTAGTACTCCATTGTGTATATGTACCACATCTTCTTTATCCAGTCCTCTATCGCAGGGCACTTTGGCTGTTTCCAACTCTTGGCCACGAGGAATAATGCTGCAGTGAACATACGGGTGCATATATCTTTGTGTATAAATGATTTCTAGCTTTTTGGGTATATACCCAGGAGTGGGGTTGTAGGATCATATGGTAGCTCTATTTTTAATTTTTTGAGGAATCGCCAGACTGCTTTCCATAGTGGTTGTACCAGTCTACATTCCCACCCGCAGTGAATGAGGGGTCCCTTTTTTCCACAACCTCTCCAACACTTGTTGCTTATCTTGTTGATAGTGGCCACTCTAACTGGTGTAAGGTGGTATCTCATTGTAGTTTTAATTTGCATTTCCCTGATTGCCAGTGAGGTGGAACATCTTTTCATGTATCTATTGGCTGTTTGTCTGTCTTCTTGGGAGAGGTATATTTTCAGGTCCTCTGCCCACTTTTCTATTCAAGAGTCTTTACCAGCTCTACGTGCCTGTCAAATAACTCCAACCTGTCATTCCCCATACCCCTTCTGGGCTCCATTTCCACATGTCCAGACCCTATTTGTCCTTTCAAAGCCACGTGCCGATGCCTTCGCTCCCATGATGCTGCTCATAAACGTCCCTGCCCCACTGTGCTGGGGCCCTGCCCTCCCCCTGGGGACATGGGGTCCATTCTGCCAGAAAGGAAAGCTCATTTAGGTTTAGGGGTTTTGTCCTGCTCATCGGTTCTATTCTAAACCTTCTGGGCCCAGGGGCCGCTTTCCTTCTTAGAGTAGGACATTCCCTACAAATGTAAAATGAAAGTAAGTGTGTCCTGTAAATAGTCATTACAACAGTGTAAAGCAGTAAATCAAGATTTGAATTTTTTTCCTGACTCCAGAGCCCCATTGTCTTCTGGCCACTCTGCTAACAACAGATAGAGATGCCCGTGGGCATTCGCTCCTTTCTTTGAGTGCTCATGTTAGTGTGTGTTGTTGTTCTCTCCCCTGATGCCCTGGGAGCTCATGAAATACACGATCTGGTGACCTTTGTGTCTGTCAGCTTCCTAACACGCAACCGATAAAACATTGGTGATGATCAAACAAAACACTCATAAAAAGCTAATGAATCCAGAGGGATATTGAATCGCTTTACAAGGTAAAATTTGGACCATTGAGTTGAATCTAAATGAGCCCACGAAATGTGTTGTCCTTGGGTTGGCACATGGGTGTGAAAGCTCGGGAGTAAAATTCAGATCTAGAAACATTTGGGAAGTTGCTGAGGCCCTGTATTTGGAAAACAGACCATGGGATCTTGGCTGACGCCCGCATGTTTTTGGTGTTTGCCAGCACATGGACATACCACTTGGTTTCCTGTGCTTGCTTGTCATTTTTTTCCCACATGAAGGGTTGGTGGGGAGCAGACAAGGTAGCCGACTGAGTTTCCATCTTCCCTTCCCCTGGTTGGGGCCGTAATCTATTCCAGCTGTAAGTGTAGTGCGTTCAGTAGACACAGTAGGAACTGAATTTCTTTCTTTTTATTTTAGAGAGAGTGGAAAGGATGGGAGAGACAGAGAGAAACATTGATGTGAGAGAGACACATCAATTGGTTGCCTCCTGCAGTGGCCCCAACCAGGGCCATGGTGGAACCTGCAACTGAGGTACATGCCCTTGACTGGAATCAATCCCAGGACTCTTCAGTCCAAATGCTTTTGTATATGTATATATTTCTTTATTGATTTCAGAGAGGAAAGGAGAGGGAGAGAGAGATAGAAACGTCAATGATGAGAGAGAATCATTGACCAGCTGCCTCCTGCATGCCCCCTACTGGGGATCGAGCCCACAACCCAGGCATGTGCCCTTGGCTGAAATCGAATCCAGGGACCCTTTAGTCTGTAGGCCGACGCTCTATCCACCAAGCCACACTGACTAGGGCAGGCACTGGATTTCAAAGGGACAGCTCCAACCTCCTAGTAAAACCCAGAGGAGAAAAGGTCCTACATTGGTGTTTGCTACTTCACAAAACCAAGTGTGGAATCGTGGTCTGCTGACATTTGTCGTCAGCGGGGTCGTGCTGCTGGTTGTTTTCTTCACCGTGGAAATTGCCTTACACTAAGCTGCTCTCCCCTCTGAGAGGGAGCTGGTCGAGGCTATGGGTGCAGTTTATGGGCACAGAAAAGGTAAAAACGTGCGGCCTTTGTCTCGCCTCCAGTGGCTGGCTGTTTTGCCATCAGAATAAATTCCACGCTCAGCATGGAAGACTGGTATTTGGACCCCACGCTTCTCTGGGATCATTCTCACCCTCCTTCCCTCCGTTGTACTGCGCTGCAGCCACACCGATGCCCTGTCCCTACAGTCCTGCCGGCTCCCACTCCAGGCCTGCTCTTCCTTCTTCCTGGATCACGCTTCTCCGCGGCACCCTCCTCACTACTCCATGCACTTGACTGATTCCTACTTGTCCTTGGAAACCGGGATCCTGTCTCCTCCAGAGGCCTTCCCGGTCTCCCTGTCTGACCAGGGGGCCGCCTTTTTGCTCCTGCAGATCATTGAGCTCCTATTGGGATCATAGCACTGATCACACTCTGTTGTAACTGTCTGTCCATCTCCCCCCAGACCACCAGTCTTGAAGGCAGAGGCCATCCTTTAACTTTTGGGTTTCCTTGCACGCCACAGGCAGTCAGATGGGTTCTTGGAGTGGCTGAATCTAGTCTTGAGTGCTGGTGTTTGTGGTGCCACACTGGCCATGGCAGTCACATAGACTTACAAGGCAGGTGTAAGGCATAGCCAGGGGTGGGCAAACTTTTTGACTCGAGGGCCACAATGGGTTCTTAAACTGGACCGGAGGGCCGGAACAAAAGCATGGATGGAGTGTTTGTGTGAACTAATATAAATTCAAAGTAAACATCATTACATAAAAGGGTACGGTCTTTTTTTTTTTTTTTTAGTTTTATTCATTTCAAACGGGCGGATCCGGCCCGCGGCCCGTAGTTTGCCCACGGCTGGCATAGACCCTGAGGTTTTCTCATACTGAGCATTGGGGAAATGCTTCATGCTCAGCTGAGTTTAACCAGTTCACTGCCACGCGCCCAAAACGGAAACCATTCTTGCGTCTATAGACGCTTATGGCGTACAAAACGTTTAAATGCCCTCATCCGTCGTGAACTAAAATACAAAAATCCGTGCAAATCCCTCATAGATAGTGTGGAAAACCAGACAGTCGTCCAGTACATATTAGATCAGGTGGTAAGATGTGCTGTCAAGAGAAAGAACAAGGGGAAGGGGAGGAAAGGACAGGGCTGCAGGGTCAGGTGGGGTGGGAGAGGGTCATTGAGATGGGGTGATTGACACAACTGCTAGTCTGATATCCAGTTACCTTGCTCGAAAGCTGGAGGTGATCTTGAAAGAAATTTAAAGGGAAATACTGTAGACCTCAGAATGGTTGCCCAAAAAAGCCTGTAAAGTTTGAGAATTGAATGTGCTCTCACCGGCCCTTTTTAGCAGGTTGACTTGGGGCCATTCTGTGCTCATTGTTACCCAACAAAATGGAGGTGACTCATTGAATCCGGGGTGTCATTCGGGTCGAGCCTGCCTTTGAGCTGAATCCCGGTCTCACAGCCAGTCCCCTCCCCTTTGCAGCCACCTCCACTTGCGGGATAAGCTGGCGAGTTGTTGCCAGAAGTAGCAGTGCAGTTGGCTTTGCCCAGAATCAATCAGTCAAACACTAGCTGCCGTGCACCTGCCGCGAGCCCGCCGCCGGGAGGAACACTCACTGCATCTGTTCAGAGCAGCGTAAGAGATGCTGCGCCTCTCCATCCTGCTGTCCAGCAAAGGGACCAAGTTCTTTCATCTGTAGGAAACGCCAACACCAAAAGGCAATTTATAATTCAGTGCAAAATTGTGCGGCGTAGGCTTTAACACCTGTGGCACTGAGACCCTTCAAGCCTGTGTGCCAGGCACTGTGCTTCACACCTGGTCTCCTAGACTCCCCACAGCACTGGGGAGTTGCCAGTGTTACTGTCTCCATTCTGCAGGTGAGGAACCAGAGGTCCACGTAGCCGAAAGTCTCCACAGGGTGAGGAGGAGAGCTGAGAAATGCCTGTGTCCCTGTCTGCATAGTGGGACGTCATATTTCCATTTCCTAAGGTCCTGGTGAAGGTCAGCGAGTGACCTTGTAAAAAGCACCTGACAATCGCTAGACACAGACCTACCCGGCTGCGACAGCAGAAGGTGAACCTGGGCCTCACTTCCCGACCCCTCTGGCTTCCTGGAGGCTTCCGCCCTACACCTGAGCCCAGTGCCACTGAGCAGTATTCCTGTGGGTGCGTTTGGAGTAAGAACTGCCCTAAAGGAAGAACCTGGTGCAGTGATTCTCACCGGTGTGCCGCAAGCATTTGTAAAACATGCAATTTCTGACTATTTAGTCAGGGCACTGCCCTCTTTGCCCTGAGATTGTCAAATAAAAAAAAGACAATAGCCAAGTCAACAATAGCTATCTGGTGTTAATGAATCAAAATTATACCTTTTTTTTGTCAGATTGGCAAAATATATAATACTAGAGGCCTGATGCATGAAATTTGTGCAAGAGTAGGCCTTCCTCTTCCCCCCTCTCCCCCCCCCAGCCCCCCACCCACTGTCAGCACCAGCTTCCCTCGGGCACCCGGGGCGTAGGCTTCCCTCCAGCACCTGGGACCTGGGCTTCCCTCTGGCCACCAGCAGGCACCCAGGACCCGGGCTTCCCTTGCAGCCCCGGCTTCATCCAGAAGGACATCCGGTCTAATTAGCATATTACGCTTTTATTATTATTGATATTTTTAGGTGTGCCGCAGCATTTTAGTAATTAATTTATGTGTGCCATGAGATGAAAAAGGTTGAAATCACTGATGTAGTGTTTAATGGTGATTAAATATATAGCTTAACCCATTGCCAGGAGTTTCTTACCCTGCACGGGAATGGGTGAAAAGAAAAGAAAAAAGAGCCCGCAACCCTCTGGGTTTATTGGTTCAGAGACTCCCGCTGCAGGGGGACAGTTGTAGAGAAACTCGGCTTTGAAGCGTGGCTATTTATTCCCGTTCCTGACCGACCATTGCCTTCCCCATCTGCTTTCCATGTCATCACTTAGAGCTGTCTGTGTCTATACATACATGCGTGCACTCATATGTGTTCTTTCCTCCCGCTTGTCTGATCTTTAAGAACTCGCTACAGTGACTCCCTATCTGGGCCCTCACTGCACTTCCACAGCGCACTGTGCACTGTCACCATCTCCTTGCAGTCCATAGGCATCTCCCTTCCGGTTGGGTCTTGAGGAGGAAGCACTGTGGCCTTGGCCTTGGCTTCTGAACTCCAACTATCACCTGAAGTGGCTGGCAGGCTCTCTACAGTTGAGGCCAAGTCACTGATATAAAGAGGCCTTTGTACTCAACGGTTTTCCCTGGATTGTCAGTGCGGTAAAGACATCTATACGATCTAAACAAACAGCAGGAAACCTCACTTCCTCATCACTCAATTCAAAAGAGTCACGGGCGAATTAAGCACTTGGTATTGTAAGAGCGTCTGAATTAACAATGGCAGATGCCACCGAGCTTCCTCCCAAAAACGTTAGAAAAAGGCACCACACATTCATTTGTGTCCCTACAAATCCCCAGCCTGTGTCAAGGAGGATATTTAAGAACAGGCACTTCGGGGTCCAATACTGTTTAGTGCAGAAGGATAGACCTACGATGCTCGCTAGTGACTGTGGCAGGACAGGACCGTGTTTTGGAAAGTGGGGCCTGCAGGTGCCCCGGGCGTGTTCTGTTTCTCCATTGACAGGCTGGGCGACGTGAAGCCATTGCTGCTTTAGCGCTGCCACAGGTTGTTCTGCAGAATGGATGGTCTGAACACTACAGATCCGGGATGAGTGCTTTCCTGACGGAGGAAAACGGGTAAAACATTGTGTACAGTGAGAGTGCAGTGCTGAACATCTGAAAGGAATCCGCGAGGACCTCCTCATAGGTCCCCCAGGGCTCTATGTTCATGGCCTTAGAAGGTGACTAAAGGAAGTCACGGTGCTTTCAGGTACCTGGCGCCTGTTACACCTGTGCATTGCACAGGCATCTGTGCCTACCAGTGGGTACAAGCAGGAGGGAGAGACAGTTGTACATAGAAATTTCTAACATAGCTACCAGATGCCTAATATCCGTTTCAGAGTTGATGCAGGGTCAAAACCAGAAATTACGTTTTTGGCTCTTTTGGATGGCCAGGGGTTATGAATTTTGTTCCATTCGGATTCTCAAATGTTCTAGAAGCCATTCTCCAGGCAATTTAAAAAGTGGGTCAGTGTTTCAGTGGGAAGGCTCTCTTAACCTCAGCATCCAAAGAGAGAGAGGGACACTTGGTTAGTTAGGGTTTTCTTTTAAATCTGGGTTTTCCAGAGCACTTTTTTTTCTGTTTGAACTCTTTGGATCTGTGGAATATGTTTATTGACCACATGTTTTGGGCTAGGTCCTGAGCTAAGTTCTGGGAGATATGAACTTCTAAAGTTACATATGGCCCGGCTAGTGTAATTCTCAGTGGGTTGAGCATCGTCCCATGCACTAGGAGGTAACCAGTTCGGTTCCAGGTCAGGGCACATGCCCAGGGTGCAGACTCAGTCTCCAGTGGGGGGCATGCAGGAGGCAGCCAATCGATGTTTCTCATCCATGTTTCTGTCTCTCCCTGCCCCTCTCTCTAAAATCAATTTTAAAAAATAAATAAATAAGTGAAATGAAAAGTTACATGTGGTTGGATAGATGGGTGTCCTGCTTGCAAGAGATCATAGTCTGGAGGTAAAATAAATGGGCCCCACAGCAGCTTGATGAGAACGCGTGGGGGAGCTCAGAGAGGGATTGAATGTGCATCTAGAAAGATCAGAGATCTCCTCCGTGGTGGTGGTAAATGTGAACTGACTGCAGTTTTGAAAGATGATAAGAGTTTGCCAGGCTGAAAAGTAGAAGAAAGGCCTCGCAAGAATGTGCAAAGAAGCCGTGAACGGAAGCACCCGGAGTGCCATTGAGAGCTTAACCTGTGGCCGTGGTCAGTGCCGTGGGAGAAGTGGGTGTGGAGTGGGGCCGGGGCTGGGCAGATGGAGAGCCACCAGGTCTCAGCTTGGACTTACTCCTGTAAGAATGGGCGGGTCCCACACTCACATTTGCTTTTAGAAAAGAAAGGAATCTTAAGGGAGAAGAAACTTGGAACTAGAAAGCCAGTTAGGAAGGCTATGCCCTGGGGTCTACACCGGCAACCGCAGGGGCCTGGCCCGGAGCAGTGCAGCGGACGATGTGTGGTTTGCACTGAGCTTTTCAGGCGGTTGGACCAACAGGGCTTCCCCCACTGAGTCAAGGATTTGATCTGATTTCATTGGTTGGTGGATGGTGATGCTATTGGGGAAAAAGTGTAGAGAGACAAATGGGCTTGTCCCCACATATAGGACCTAATGAATCGCAGGTCCAGGAATCCTCTTTGTCCTAGGGCAGACTTGCCTGGATTCCCCCCAAATACAGGGAGAATGAGAACACGAAGCTTCATAAAACAGGCCTTTGCGAGACCCTTTCAATGAACTCAATCTACGATGGGACACTCATCTCAACAAGAGAGCCTGCCATGCTGTGTGTTTGTCATTTTGAAGACTAACATTTTGTTTGGTTTGGGGTTTTTCCTCATCTATTCCCTGATCATATGGCAGGGTTTTGTTTTCACTCATCAGAATGACAGGAAGTTTTTAGTGTGTGTTTCCTTCAAGCTTGGCCTCGGCCTTATTTTCAGGATTAGGCGTTTGTTTTCCCATTTGCTTCCATGACAACCAAGCCCAGAATTCCTATATATAGTCGCCCGGTGCCCATTGTCCCCCTGGCCATTGTATCATAATCTCGTGCATCCAGGCCAGAGAACTCCACTGATGACACGAGACAAGGAGGTGCCAGAGTCCTTGGCCTGGAGAATTTCAAGGCATAATCAAAAGAAGGAAATAAAATAACGTGGCTGCCTCTAGAGATTTATGTTCCCTTCAGACACTGTCCAGAAGGAGCTGGAATGGCTTGTGGCCCACAGCTTCGCCTCTAATATAAACTTTCTTCTGGAATGTCCCATGGAGAGAAGAGGGCAGGTTGAGACTCTCTGAAGGAAATCCGTGGAAAGTTGCATTGGTGATTTGTTCTTGGTGGTTTTCTTCTGCGTGCCAGACTCGGCTCTGTGTTAATAGCACACGGGGAACCACAGGTATCTTGAGAAAGAGAATTCAATCGCGTTTCAGAGGAATTCAGATAGAACCTAAGAAATCTTTTTATTTAAAAACTGTTCGAGTGTGAATTACCTTGACAGCAGTATGCTACATACTATTTTCATAACCTAAGATAGATAGGTAGGTAGGTAGGTAGGTAGGTAGATAGATGGGACTGGAAGTAAAAAGAAAAGTTCTCCACAACCTGGCAAATCTATTCTTTAGTAACCTGATGAAGAACCATGAGTCTCTGAGGCTATGTAAGCACAGAAGGTACTGTTCCTGTCCATCTAAAATGTAAGCTCCGTTTTTGTTGTTTGTTTTCACTGTTATATCCAAAGCGCTCAGAAGTGCCTGGCATACAGAAGGCTGCAGTAAATATTTTCTGAATTAGTAAAAAATGGGGGACAAACATACAGATAGATACAGTAGAAACTCTTATTTGAAGAGGCCTAGAGTTTCTCCGTTATGCTTGAAAGTCTCTCAATCCAGGGAATCCTTTTTAAAATGCCTTAAGCATGTTATTTTCATTGAAAATGTAAGTATGTTTATTTGCCTGTACTGGGTGGTGTAAGGTAATGTGTGTGTGTTGGAATCTGGGTTCTTGGGCTGGATTTTCTCTTTAGCCTCTCGCATAAACTGCAGTCACCTACATTGCTTCATATGCTGCTTCCAGGTTTCGCATTATTTAAGTGGAACGATAATTTAGACATTCATGGAACAATCTGAGAGAAGAGTCCTCCTAGACTTTTATGTTCTCCTCCGTCTCTCACAGTTGGTCTTGCCAAAACATCATTTGACAGTAATTTTTTTAGCAACTTGACTTTTCAAAGCATTCAGTGTAGCTTTCATAGAAATGACACCTTTTATACCTACATTTCATCATTGTAGATGATATTAATTAAGTGGAAGAAGCTCAGTAGCAAATATAAGTGGTACAACGTTAGTTTGGAAAGAAGTAAAACTGATTCCTTTTTTGTTGTTGTTAATCTACACCCGAGGTTATTTTTTCCATTGGTTCTCAGATAGAGTGGAAGAGAGGAGACAGCGGGGTGGGGGAGTGGTGGAGGGAAAAGGAGGGACAGAGGGAGAGAGAGAGAAACATCTATGTGAGAGAGACACATCGATTGGTTGGCTCCCGCATGTGCACTGACCAGGCCGGGGATGGAACCTGCAACCCAGGTACATGCCCTTGACTGGGTACAACCCAGGTACATCAGTGCTCGGGCTGATGCTTTAACCACGTAGCAACACCAGCCAGGGCAAAACTGATTCTTGATAGCATTAACTCAACTGCTGGAAGCAGAAGTGGATGGACCTGCTGAGAGACCAACACGCCAGCAGGGACACTGACACCGTGGTCTTTTGTGGTCAGGATGTTTGAAGGTCGAAGGCACAGATCTGGCCATGGTGGTGGAGGTTGCTTAAGAGACGGTGTCAGTGTCATGTGAGGTTCAAGCAGATGAGGGTGAGCGTCACGAGGCGTGTGTGCTGGCCAGCACGGAGGACAGCAGAGCTCCTCCTGGGTTGTTGGGGAACACCATCACAGGATGGGTGACGTTTCAGCTGAGTTTTGAAGGGCGGCTAGGAATCTGCCAGACAGAAAGCAGAGGAAGAGCACCAGGCAGCCCTGATCAAGGCCTCCGGTGATGGCACGTGAAGAAGGTGCAGGGAGTCGGGAGCTGGCTGGACAGGTGGCCTAGGACCGGGCTGAAGGGCTGAATATGCAGAGAGCAGGAAAGGAGACTAATCCTTGAGCACCGAGGCATAATCATATCCTAATTGTAAAGGTGTGTGTTAGATGTCTCTGATGTGTGTGTGGGCCACACTAGAAGAGACCTCAGAGGAAGGAGGACCGGCTAGGAGGCTGTTAGAGTTGCCCATCTGGGATCTGAGGATCTGAAGGAACCATGGGAAGGGAAGGCCGGGGACCGGAGAGGAAATGGTGGGAGGGAGTCATGGCATGTGTCTCCAGAACGAGATAGCTGGTTAAGTGTGCTGCTGCGGGAGACGTGTGACACTCCGAAGGGAGAACCTCAGTTTGAGCCTAAATGAAGTGAAGAGCCATTCGCAGACGTTCAGCACGCAAAAGGTGATGTGTGGGCAAAGACGGTGCCAGCGTTCAGCGCGTGGAGTGTAAGGAGCCCATCAGCCATAAAGCTCGAAAGGGTTTCCGCTTCGGATGCAGGCACGGACCATCTCTCTGCATTTCCCACGGCAGCGGGATCCTCTGACTTGTCACTGCAGACACCTGGGTCCCTGTCACAGGCACGAAAATGCTTAGACCATTTCTGTCCTCTGCCCAAGTTCATTAGCAGCTGTGTGGTAGAAGTTACGTGGCATTCCAGAATTCTCCTGGCGAATGGCTGCTCTCTTGTCATTGTCGGTGTGCTATTCTCAGATTGTCTGTAATTTCTCCACTAGAAACAGTGGGCTGCAATCCCAGCTTATTCGGGTCTTCCTCCCTGCCCCACCCCCATGCTGTGGCTGTATACAGCGTTTGTGGTTAAATTATCCACAGGTAATATTCTATTTCAGATTCCTTACACCACCAGCCTTTAGCTGCCTAATCGCCTGCTTTTCTGAAGAGAACTACCATCTATGCATTCTTCCAAACTTCCGATGCTGTTTTAGAACTTGAAGATTTAAAACTCTCCCTTCTGCAGCCTACGGCACCCTCTGTGTACACAACGTTTTGTTCATACTCATCCTCGGGTCATTTCTTTTCCGTGTAGGAATTGAGTTACTTTTTAGTCATTGTGATGAGAATGTAGTTGTTTTAATACCTGTTTATGACAAGGTGGAGGTCTGGTGAATTGAACGTTTAGGTAGCTTCATGTCTAGTGTTGATTCGTTAGCTAACACGCTGACTAATACAGTTAATTTACTGATGGACACTCAGGTGCTCTTGACCTCGTCCCTCCATCCCCCGCATGCCCACATTCCGTCATGTCCCAGGTGCCGCTTTTTCTACTCCTCCACCAGCTCTTTACAGACGTCTCAAGACTTTTTTTTTTTATTTTTTGCATTGTATCACAACCAGTTATTTACACATCTCTCTGAGACAGGGAGTTGCTTGAAGTCAGGGGCCAGGTCTGACTGCCCCAGAACAGTTGACTTTGATGCTCAGTAAAAATTTGCTGAGTGAATGGGTGTAATTTAAATCATTTGCCCCCTGGCCACCTCTAAAATGGGCTTGCCTAAAATCCCTTTTGTCTTTTTTTTTTTCCTCCTGGTACTTGATTCATGCTGACCAGAGAGCCTGTCTCCCAAGTCTGCACAGAAATCTAACCCAAATAGAACTAAATGTGGTTGCCAGCCCCCAGGCGCCTCTGCTACCTCTCCACCTTCACACGCAGCCGCAGACGATGGAGAACGGGGCCTCCTATGTGGCTTCCTTTCTGGACCACTCGGTGCACAGGGCGCCGTCCTCTGTGGCTCCCACAACCTACTGCTCAGTTGATTCTGACTCTTGCGTGTGTCTTCCTCGGTTTTGCCGGTCTTGCCGTAGTTAGACTCTCCTGTTACTTCGGTTCATTTGTTCTCTGTGCCTCTCTTATTCCTTCAGTCGGTGGAGTGGGTTTGCTGGATGTGGAGCAGGCCTGTATTTTCATAGCAGCCGGCCGCTCTGCGTTCTCCCTGGTGGATCCGAGTTCCTAGAAGGCACCCCTCGCGTCTTCTCTGACTTTGAACTCATAGAGCCAGCACATGGCCTGGCGCCAAAGGGTGTTGACGAGATGTTCACAGAATCAGAATATCGAAGAAAGCTTCCCTCTGCCACGCTCCTATCCCTCTAGGGTTCACTGTGTGTCACTTGCCTTTATAAAGTCAGATTCCCTTTATTAGTCAGTCTTTGTGCTGGCTAATTTCTGGAGAAAAAAAATAAAAAATAAAACCTTCAAATTGGTTTGGGCTGGTGTTCTGGGGAGCTGGGATTAGAGCAAGAAATTTCCCATTTCTCCGGGACGATGCCTCGGTGAGAGGGGCGGGGGGCCTCATCCGGATTCAACCCTCCCCTGGTTGGAAGTCCTGGGCTGTCCAAGACCAGCCTGAAGCACCCCTCTCCCGTCTGCATTCCTGTACCTTTGCTTTCTCAGCCAAATCCCAGCCGACGATTTTTAGAGCATTATTTTTCTAGGGCAATTTATCCAGCATCTCACTACTACATGCCAATGGGCAGGTGGACATCCAGTTCTGGGTACTGTCCGGGCTTACCTGTGCCTTAGGCTTGTAGAAATATCTCCTGTATGATCCCCCACCCCACCCCACACACCTTTTTACAAAATGTATAAATCATTTTGAAATTTTGAATGTTTTCTTTCCCACAAATCTTGCTGTGTTTATCCCCATGTGCTGTAAAATGCTTGTTTTAGTGTTTTCTTTCGTATTCAGTTTAATGTTATATTTTTATCTATTTGGTTATCATTTCTATCTATTCTAATGTTATTTTCTCACCTATTTCAGCCTTTCTGCACCTTCCCTCTCTGCCCCCTCTCCTGTGTGTTTATTGATGGTGGGGCACTCAGATATTCTTCCTCGTGATGCATCACGGGACCCACCATTGGGTACAGATGCCTAATAGACATGATTCAGACTTTAGAGTCGGACAGATCTTTGTACAAATTCGATCTCTGGCCTTAGCCGATTTGGCTCAGTGGATAGAGCGTTGGCCTGCGGACTGAAGGGTCCCGGGTTCGATTCCGGTCAAGGGCACATGCCGGGGATGCGAGCTCGATCCCCAGGAGGGGGTGTGCAGGAGGCAGCCAATCAATGATTCTCTCTCATCATTGATGTTTCTCTCTTTCTCTCTGAAATCAGTTTAAAAATATTTTTTTAAAAAAGAGTTCTTCTTAAAAACTGCAAAATTGTATTCCTAGAAAGAGAACATTTAAAAAATAAATATTTAAAACAAATTCTACCTCTGCCTCTTAGTAGCTGTGTGACCAGTCACTCTCAGCCTCGGGGGTGGAATTGGGATGAGAAGCACGCTGCACACGGGAGCTGTGCGACTTCATTGCTGGCGGCGCAGTAAATGCCGAAGCCACGCCTACAGGCACGGGGACCATCCGTGCTAAAGTTCTTGCTTGATCCTCATTTTTCAAAATGAACTCTTTTCTATTATAGACAATTTTCAAAATAGCTAGCTACATATAATGGCTTAATTAAATAATTAATTATAATTTAATTCCTCCGACTGAAATAAAGTTACAAGTCAGAGTGAACATCTCTCCCGAGACTGCCTCTGTCGGGGTGGGGCTGGGAGTGTCCGCACCAGCGTCACCTTTGCTGTTGGTGCCTTTGTGCGTGGGACCTGCCGTAAAGGTGACAGAGGTGGGACTTGTGTGGCCTGCGGTTGGGGACAGTCTCCCAGGGGGTGCACACTCCTGCGCTTCCTGCTTCCTCCTGACCACAGTGGCTCCAAGCTCAGACTGTCTTCCCTTTCCTTTTCTCAAGCGCAGAACGAAAGAAGTTAGTTTTAATGATGATGATTTTTAACTTCGGTGGCATGCCCGTCACTCCTATCGATCTGCTTGTCTGCTCGCTGGGCCCAAAACCCCTGTTCCTGCCCTTCAGCCTGTGCTTGATGAAGAAATTAGGATTTTTTTTGTAGCTTAGCAAGTGGGCTTTTTTAAGATCAGTGGAATCATAACACGCTCACATCTTTATGACGTTAGTGCCAAAGTTGTACATTATTCACAAATTCCAAGGCGGGGGGGGGGAGGACAGAGAGAGAGAGAGAGAGAGGGGCGTACAGAGAGAGAGAGAGAGACAGTGTGTGTGTGTGTGTGTGTGTCTTGGCACCAGAGAGAAAAGGAAAGCGCTAAAAAGACCCCAAAAGCTATAACCTGGGCGTTTCAATTGTATCATTAAGGGGTGGGAGTTGCTTGTTGCTGTAAATAAACCTGTGCATGTGACTTACCCAGGAAAAGGGGAGTTTATAACATGGATACACACGTCTGTCTTGGTCCGACCTGTTGCCTTGCCACTTGGGGAGGGTGAGGAGCCTCCCTTTCTTGGGGTGCTTTCCCCACCACTTCGTGCATGTCTGTTCCTTCTGGTTTCGTATCACATGTAAACACTGGAGTTCAGGTGTCGAATCCATTGCTTTGAGATCAATGGACTATGCAATGGACCCTAGAGGGAATAACGGGCCAAGTCTAAGGAGACGTGTGTATGGATAGTGGGTCACAGAGCTTCCCTTCTGAGGAGCTAAGAGGGAAGCAGGACAAGCACTGCTGGGAGGGACGGGCTTGGGGTGCTGGTGGGACCGTGCGGAGCCCGCAGCTCACGCCGCGTTAACGAGAGAGGCGGGTGCGTTGTGTGCTTCATTGTACGTTTTAAGCAGAAACTGGTCTTGAGGGTTTAAATAGGAAACCTCTCGAACAATCCCTGAAATGGTAAACAAGCCTGCCATTGAAAGGAAGAATGAGAAGTTGACAATCGCATTGTTGTGATCCTGAGTGGGTTCATCAGCGGGGTCGAGGACTAGAGAAGAGGGAGATGAAAGAATGGGGCAGAATGAATTCAGTGTGTCCTGCCTTCCCTCTCCCTTTGTCTTCCCTTCACACCTGGTGAGGAACCCAGGGAGGCTCCGGTATTGTTCACGTTTCCCTTTGTTTCATTTCTGTGCGTCTGGCAGGTTCGTGTACAATTTCCGAAGGGGTTTTTCTCAGTCGTGAGGAACACAGATCGGGGGCGGGGAGGAGGGCGAGAACGGAAGAGGGTGGCTTCGTATGTTGAAGGCAGGAGATGCCTTCCCGGTAAGAGAGGCTGCTCTGGTTTTGTTTGTGGAAACGAAGAGGCCAGCGGGATGGACCGAGTACTTCCGTCACATACGGGTTTTGCCGAACCCTCCTCGTCTGCGGGGGGTCGTGCCCTGCAACATGAAGTGTCCGTCAAGTGGGGAGGAGGCGGGTGCAGCCTTGTCCCCTCTCCCTGCTGCCTGAAAGGCTGTCAGAGAAGAGCCGTGTGTGTGTTTTTTGAGGAAAGTTCCACTGAAGTTCACCTGCGTGGTCGCACCTCCCTCGGCCGCTGCAGGTGACCCGGGACCGTTGTCGAACTCCCGGCCTCAGCAGGCAACGCTGCGTGTTGGGAAAAGGTTCAAGGCCTTTCTTTTATTTTTTTTTTCAAAGAAATTATTTACTTACTATTTTTTTTTTAATTTAAAGAAGAAACTCCAATTTTCCCAGCCATCGAGGCCGCATCTCTCCGCCCGGGCCTTGGAGGCTCCTGGGTTGAGATTGGTGCCCGTCGTTCCGGCATTCTCGTCCGAACGGCAAACTTCAAAACACCTTTCAGGGAAACTTGTTTGCATTTCATTTTAATGGGATTTGTGAGTAAATCTCCATTTCCATGCTGACTCAGCTCTAACCATCCATTCCAGGGGAGCACTGTTGGATTTTGATATTCTAAAATTTAAATCGCTCGACTGTGAAGGCATAAAACATTTTTATATTGGCGAGTGCCGTGAGCCAGAGCACTTCTGTTTAAGGCTTTTTTGGGGGGGAGGGGGAGGTTTGAATCATTCTGGGCTGCAGACGGGGGGATATGGCATCACCTCCTTACCTGCCTCTCTCCCCTAGGGTCCTGGGCTCATTGTGCGGTTTATTGATCTCACCCACAAGGACGGGTGTCTTGCAGCAGCCGGTGGCCACACTGCCGTTTCCTTTACGGAACACAGTTCCCTTTCTTCCTTCACTTTGAAACCTTGAACCTCAGAGTTTTCTTTCCAAATGGCATGGGCCCTCCAAGTCAGAGGAAAGGGGGTGACACGTCCTCCCTCCCTGCCTTTCCCCAGAGAAGTGCTGTCAAGTGTAAATGAAGATGAAAGAGGGGCTCATTCCCCAGCCCCTTAAAAAGCGCCGGCGGAACAAACATTGGGGGTTTCCGAGCGTCACCCCACTGTGTTCTCTGTGTCCGCGTCATGTCCCCCATCTGTCCACAGACTCGTCCTACTCGGAGCCTCCAGATGTGCAGCAGCAGCTGAACCACTACCAGTCGGCCGCGCTGGCGAGGAACAACAGCCGCGTCAGCCCCGGGCCGCTCTCCGGAGCTGCCGGGGAGCAGAAAGCCGAGGCGGTGCTCCACTGCGAATTCTGTGAATTCTCCTCCGGCTACATCCAGAGCATCAGGCGCCACTACAGGGACAAGCACGGCGGGAAGAAGCTCTTCAAGTGCAAGGACTGCTCTTTTTACACAGGCTTTAAGTAAGTGGCGTGAAGGACAGCCTCGCAGCACGAGGTCGCTGCACCCGCTCCGCCCCTCACCACACGCTCCTTACACCCTCCGACCTGGAGCTCAAGGGAGGCCCAGCCGGGCGGGTGATGCAGGGGTTGGGCCCAGTCTGTACCACAAAAGGCTGGTTCCAGGAGACTGCTTCGGGGCGTGTGGGAGGGATGAAGAGCTGTGTCAGAACCAACGAGTTTAAAAGTCAAAAGCATCCCAACATGGACACCCCCGGGAGGTCGCTCTCCCCGGGGCTTTGTCCAGGTGGCGCAGGGGAGCACAGGGCTCTGCCCCATGATGTACGGTCCCTTTCCACAGCGTTGGAGAGAAAGCCAGGCCTTGGGCCTGCGCCTGCATATTCCTACAACTTCTCAGAGTCCTGTGGACAATGACTGAGGAGATAAACCAGGCAGGAAACATCTAGGGGGAAAAAAGTCAAAGCAAGTAGGTGCCCCCAGGCGTGAGATCCTGCAAAGGGTTTCCCCAGCCCCGGGCAAGAAGCGGTGAGTGCTTCCCCTTGGCGCTCTGTCACTGTCGCCCTTTCCTTTTATTTGTCTTTGGGGGGAAATGTTCTTGACAGTCCAAGTCCAAGGGGAGAACGTTGGGCAATAGTGACTTCCCTGCTACCCTGGTAGAAAAGTCTTATTTCTCAAGATCACGTTATTTAGAAACCCCAGAGAATCAAGACCCCGGCGCTGTGAAGCCTGAACTTGAGCAACCGTAGACAGCGAGTTCCAGTCTAGAAAAAGACCATCCAAAGCCAGCTTTGCTCCTGTGAGGGGCAGCACCCATGCGCTCAAAGAATGGGGTGCTGCCTGTCATTTAAAGTAAACTCCTGTGAGGTCATCTCCTCCTGGGAGATACCGTTTAGGTGAGTGTAGAATGCGGAGCCTTGACTGCCTGGGTTTGAATCCCAGCTTTGCTCCTTATTGGCTGTGTGACTTTGGACAAGTCACTCAGCCTCTCTGTGTCTCTGGCTCCTTATCTGTAAAATAAAGATAATAGTAGTACCTACCGCACAGAGCTCTTAGGAGTAAATGAACCCATACATCTGAAGTGCCTGGCACAAAGTAAACATGAATTTAAAAAGTTGAAAGTAATCGTGTTGCAGATGTAAGGCTGTTACTATCTGCCCCTGGTGCAGTCGGGACCTGAGCCTCAGGCCGCCGCAGTCCTGACTGCAGACCCCACACGGAGAGGCTGGCGAGAGGGCTTCCTGCAGGATCAGCCGGTCTCTCCTGCAGCAGCCCGTGGTTGCCGGCACTCGATGGGAAAGTGTATCTCTGACGCTTCACTCGGTTCGGTGTGTTCCAGAGAAATACGCGTGTGACCTTAGAACTGAGAGGAGGCCACAGGGCCCAGGGGACACGGGCCCACCCACAGGTGTGCACCTTTCCCCAGGGGGAAGCACTCGGGTTAATCAGAAGAGGACCTCACCCATTCAGCTCTTGGTTTCATCCATCCTTATGAGATGAAATGTCTTATTAAGGCTTTGTAAATGGTGAACTTTCTCCCAGTGGTTGATCATTGACCTATGAACCAGGAGGTCACTGTTCAATTCCCTGTCAGGGCACATGCCTGGGTTGCCGGCTCGATCCCCAGTAGGAGGCGTGCAGGAGGCAGCGATCAATGATTCTCTCTTATCATTGATGTTTCTATCTCCCTCTCCCTTCCTCTCTGACATCAATTAAAAAATGTATTTTTAAAAAATTATGAACTTTTGAGAAGGCTGAAGGGGAGGCAGCAGTACTCTCCCACCTTCAGGCTGAACCCCGGCTCTGAGTGAAGTTTACCGATTGGTGAGGTCTTGCTTCCTCACCGACTTGCCCGCCCCCTTACCTGTGAAGAGTCATGAGGCAGGTGGTCAGTCACCCATCTTTAAAGTAGTCCCTCTCCTTCCAAGCATGATGAGAAATGCGTTCTCGTAGGGATTTTGTTGTAATGATTTCATTAATTTCTCACTTTCCAGAATAAAGTGTTAGGTAGACTCATAGAAACAGAAACCAGAGGGGTGGGGGGATGGGTGAAACGGGGAGGGGAATCTAGTCAACAATACTGTAAGTTTGCATAGTGACAGATAATTACTAGAATTAGTGGGGTGGTCATAAGGTATAAAAAATGTTGAATCACTATATGGTACACCTAAAACTAGTATAACTAATATCTATCAACTATACTTAAAAAAAAAAAGTATTTAGGGGAATCCATTTCCTTTTATACTAAATTTGAAGCCAGCCAAGTGGCAAAATTCCCAGAAAGGTGACCACTGTTCGACCGTGGTCCGTTGTTGGGTGGGCGACCATGACCTACGGCAGTGGTTTGGGCCCTCAAGCAAGGGCGTCGCACGGGAAGCCTGTAGCCAGATCACCAGCAGGGGGTGTGCACGCGAGTGAACCGGTCCCTTGTCACGCTGATCACCTGTCTGTCTCCCGCCTCTCCCCCAGATCTGCTTTTACTATGCACGTGGAAGCCGGGCACTCGGCTGTTCCGGAGGAGGGCCCCAAAGACCTTCGCTGTCCCCTCTGCCTCTACCACACCAAATACAAGCGCAACATGATCGACCACATCGTGCTGCACCGAGGTAACCTCCCAACTCGGCTTTCTCGGGGCGGGGGAGGGTGGCCCGGGTGGCATAGGGTGCCCTCTCACGGTGGCAGGGGCATGGGTGGTATTCTAGGGATTTTAATAAGAAATTTCTCCTTTTCAAGAATAAAGTGTTAGGTTTCTGTTTAGGGATGGGGGAATGGGTGAAAAGGGGAGAGGAATGTAGTCAATATTGTGATAAGTTTGCATGATGACAGATGATTGATTACTGGAGTTAGTGGGGTGATCAGAGTGCAAGGTATAAAAATGGTGAATCACTATATCGTACACCTAAAACTAGTGTAACTGATATGGGTCAACTATACTTTAAAAAAAAATGGAGTATTTGGGAGAATCCGTTTCTTTTTCTACTAAGTTTGAATCAGACAAGTGGCGCCCTGCAAGCTGGGGAGAAGCAGCGCGGAACATTTAGGCAGGAAGTCCGAGGGGTCCCGCCTGGGGTTCCGCCTCAGTCACCTGGCTTCTGGTCCCTGGGCCCATGTGTGGCGGAGGCTCTGTGCCCCCTCAGAGCTTGGGAGGGGCCGTGGGTAGTGCTGCTGCCGAGCAAACAGGAACGGTGAGACCTCACCTCTGCGGCTGACTCCCTCTTTCCCTGCTGCCGCCGGGCAGGGTCAGAGCTTCGATCCTGATGAGCTCCGTGACTTTCCCTCCCTGCGCTGAGAACGCAAGGAAGGGGGACAGGGAGCCAGATAAGGGAGGGGGCGCAGAGCGAGATGAAATGCCAGAGATTAAATGCTAATGGCCAGCCCAACTCAGAATGCAGCTCAGTGGGAGGCTGGTCTTGACAAGTCGAGAGACGGTCGGGTGTCTGCCTTGCCGAGTGGGGCTGATCTCGGCACAAGATGTGGTGCACTCTGCACCACTCCCCCCCCCCCCCCCCGGCTCCCTGGAAGAGTAAACATCTGTGGTCTCTGGGGCCTGTGTTAAGACTAAGATGTCTTTCTGAGGCCTCCGTGAATTAAAACACTTGCGATGAAAGGCACGAAAAACAACTGCTGAACTGGTCCTGAGACAGAGCGACTGCTCCCAGAATCGAACTTCCCTTAACTTTTCGCCCAGACAAATGGGTGTTTAAATAGGGAGGAAAGGAAGAGAGAATCTGTTTTGCTCCCGGGAAACCTGAATGAGAAATGCTCCTGGTTTGTGTTGGCTGTGGCAGGAGAGAGCGGACTGCTCACTCGTGCATCCCGCAGGCGTTCGTTATTTGCTGGTCACACGCCCCGCTGTGCCGGGCTCTTTGGGTACGATGGGGTCTGTAAGACCCAGCGCCTGCCTTCCTCGAGGAGGTGAGGCGTGCGTGGGTAAGGATAAGGCAGGGAGCGACAGGTGTCTTCGGAGATTCACAGTGGCCGATGGGCTTCTGTTCAGGGTCCGAAAGGTGGAGCGGGTGGCTTTCAAACAGCCATGGTAACACTTCAGGAGGTAGTGCAGACTTCAGGTGAGGTCTGTTCCTTTCCGGGGCGACTTAAAGCAACAAGTTTCTCTCACCATTCTGGAGCCTGGAAGTCTGAAATGGAGGTTTCCCAGGGCTGTGCTCTCCCTGCAGGCTAAAGCAGCGGTCGCCAGCCGGTGGTCCGCGGACCACTGGTGATCCAGGAGGTCCGAAAGGTTGGCGACCGCTGCTCTAAAGGATCCCTTCCTTGGCTCTGGCTTCTGGTGGCTCCTGGCATCCCCTGCCTCTGGCTGCATCATGCCAGTCTCCGCCTCCATCTGCACAGGCCTTCTTCCCTGTGTGGGTCCCTTTGCGCCGTTTACTGAACGCTCACAGGATGCTAGCCTTGTGTTAAGCTCTTGGGATACAGCCATGGCGAGTCAGGCAAGGCCTGTGCACTGAGGGAACTTGAACTTTCATGGGAGGAGCGACGATGAACAAAGGGATAGTTTCATGAGTCTATGTCCATTGAATTTGTGGTCATTGGAAGCAGGATGCCTCGTGCGTAGCTCTGCCTATATGTACCTTGGGCACCTGCAGTGGACAGATTGAATTATGGGATGAAACACGGGTGTGTTGTGTTTTTTTGCCAAATATTTGCATTATAATTATGGAGCTGTGTAATTTGCTGACACTGCTCTCCAGTTGGCATGTGAGCATAAAGTTATTTCCCAGCCTGTAACCCCAGTACCTAAACAGATAATGAATTTAACTGAAACTTGTAGGTGGCTGTCTCTTTGGACCAGAACTGATCTCCCCTAATTTATCTGATCAGTGTCATTTTTCTTGAGGAAAAAAAAATGTACAGTGAGATGGCCAATCTTTCATCTTATTCAGCGAAATTACATGTTCCCTTCCATCCCCATCAAATGTGTTTGTCTGTTCAAATTAGAGGTGTGGTCTCCAGCTCTCTCTGGCTTGAGGGTGGTGACCTGGCTCACATTGAAACTTAATAACGTCTCACCAGAAGTTATTGTGCGTATGTTTATGTGTCTTGAGATGGTTATGTTAGGGGATGATGATGTTGTTGTAATCCTCACCTGATATTTTTCTACTGCTTTCTTAGAGAGAGATTGTTAGGGAAGGAGAAAGGGAGGGAGGGAAGGGGGGAGAGAGAGAGAGAAACATCAATGTGAGAGAGACACATGCATTGGTTGCCTCCTGAACACACCCTGACCAGGGTGGGGAGCAAACCTGCCACCCAGGTACATGCCCTTGACCGGGAATCAAACTGGAAACCCTTTGGTCTGTGGACCTAGACCTGTGCTCTAACTACTGAGCCACGCTGGCCAGTGCAGAGGGTGATCTTTTAAAGAGACTTTTGTTATATTCCTACCAGCTTTCTAGGACTCACCCTTGTTGCTTTTGGTTGCAAGGGAGTGATGGGTGGGTCTTTGGTCTGGGCGCTGCATGTGATGGTTTGCGCCGATGACTTCCAAGCCTCTCCCTGCCCCCCTTGGGCTTGGCATGTGTGGGAGGAAACCCAAGCGCGTGCGGTCTCCTTTCAGGAAGGGTTTTTACTCGGGGGTGCTGCTCCGCAGGGAGGTGGTTTTCGCCGTTTTGAGCAGAAGTGACCGCACTTTGTAGCTGCAGCTCCGCAGGCTTGTCCACAGAGCACCTCCCGGTGCTGCAGCCCCCGGCACCCACGTGCCTCCACGTGCATGTCTCTCGGGTCGGCCTCTCGGGGCCTGTCCAGCTGCAGCACCAGACGTGAGTAGGAGATGCGAGACACCATCTATCTTGTAGTTGGACCGCTGAAGTCATAATATTTTCGCAGCCAGCGCTGGAAGCTGAGTCACAATGAGTGTGATTCAGGCCTGATTTCTTACCCAGGGTAATTTGGAGAGGTGTGAAGTCAAGAAAGGCCCACAGTTGTCGCTGCCCCCACAGAAAAAAAGCCCCGAGCACCGAGCTTCTGCAGCCAAGACAGGCTCAGTCCACACCTAGAAACGGCCCCGCCTCTAACTAGGTCCTCCACTCGCCTCAGTAATGAATAACCTCATTCAGAAAACGCCGTCGCTCGTTGCCCGCCTTTCAAAATCTCTCCTGTTTGTGTTTTTTAATCTTGGTCATGTTAGCTATGTTTTTTCGAAAGAAAAAGCTAACAGTTTTCTAAAAGTAGTGCTAGTGAAAATCCATATAACGAAGAGCCTTGGACGGACGTGATTGGTCACGGCACAGTTTGGGAGTGGGAAGCCCTACCTTTCCCAGGATAAGTAAGCAGGGAACTTACCTTCTAGCAAATCCAGAGGATGTTTGAAAGAAATTCAGGTAGAAGTGGCTGCCTTAGACGTCGACGGCGTTTGCCTTTTTACACGATTAGGAATGAGAGGCTTGTAAGTTGGCTGCATGCGGATGGGATGTTCCCTGTGCTTGGGGCTGAAGGAGGAGGGCCCTGGCCAAGGTCAGGAGGCCTGGGCTCCCGGGTCATAACTTGGACTGAACCAGGGGAGGCACTTGGAGGGGGTAGCGGACAGGTGGGTTCTCAGGTTCCCCGTCCACACACGGAGATAATAACACGGACTCCGCAGAGTGTTGGGAGAATGAGCAGTCGCTGTGGGGTACAGTGCCTGACCGCACTCGGAACGCGGGAGCACTTCATAAATCGTAGCGGTCGTTCGCCTAAATCACCGTTATTTAAACTCCACAGTGTTGTTCCGGGTGCTCAGGACTGTGTAAAGTCCGCTTAGGCACATAGAGCGAGACTAGACGCTGCGAAGAAAACGAACCGGAGTGGTAGAGGGATTCAAACGGAGACCCATAAAAACAAGCTGGAAAGGACCGATGCTTTACAGGGGAGAAGTGGAGGCCGGATGGGGCCTGGGCGACATCTTCAAGGTGTTGGACATGGTTCTGTGGAAAACTTAACCGTCCACTGAGGCCGACAGGCCAGGGCCACGGCACAGGCCAGAGCCCAAGGATGACGTGGAAGAAATGACAGAATATAAGTCAGGAACAAACGCAAAGAGAGCCAGGGGGATACAGTCTCGAGGAAGGTGCCAGAAAAGCTCGGGTCAGCACTGCCTGTGACCCCGAGTGGAAGCATGCCCTCCGGGTGCTGGTCCCCCTGGTTCAGCTGCACCCCATCTCCTGCTGTGGGCACCAGCTTGCTCACGGTGCGTGGCCACTCACGTCGGACCCAGAGCAGCCGGCGTTAGTGCTTGGCCTGGTGCCCAGAGCAGTGGTTCTCAACCAGGGTCCACCTTGCCTCCTTGGGGAGCGCTCTGGGTTGTCACACGTGGGGAGGAGGGGGTGCTGCTGGCGTCTGGTGAGTCGGGGCCGGGCATGCCAATGACCACCCTGCGATGCACGGGACGGCCCCTACGACGAGGAATTACCGGCCCCAACATGTCAGGCCTGTTACTCGTGAGAAGCTCTGGGTTAGAGGAGCCACGCATCATCGGATGGGCTCTCGTAAGGCTCCTGGTTTACGCCAACGCGTTTCCTCGTCCCTTTACACCAAACCGTGGAGCTGAATGGTTGGAAGGCTGGTAAACATTTGCCCTTCTAGGAAAATGTGTGGATTGCATGGTGATCGTGTGTTTCTTAGCTGTCTACCGCCCTTCGGTTTATAAACACTTACATTTCTAAATGAGCGGCTGACTCTTTGCTTCGGGAAAACGATGCGTGCATAGAGCTCCAGGGAGTCGCAGGCCCCCCTCCCAGCTCCCCCTGCCCAGCTCCTTTGCTGGCCAATTAGTCGCTGCACTCACGGCTCCCAAGGCAGTGCTTGCCCTGCAGTGAGGATGTGACGGTTGAGACTCAAGCACAGCACAGGGTGGGGGGACTCTCCCCGGGCACCCAACACACCCCAACAGCAAAGGGAGGGCTCCCCCGTGCCTCCCGCCGGCGCACCAGATACTGACGCTCGCTCGGGGAACCTCGCTGCTCAGTGGCTCTGAGGATAAATCACGCTTTCTTGACTTAATAATACGTCGCTGTTTCTAAATAATGTAAGTATATGTTGTGTGCGTCCATTTGTAAACCTACAGACAGCCTTCTGAAATCCAGACAGCGTGAAACGCGCGCTATATTTGATCCTTGCATAAATAGCACAGATTTTAATTTTATCCCAGGCATGGGTTTCTGGCGCGTGTGCCGATGCTCTGGGCAGACTGGTGTGAAATTTAATTTGAGCAGTTAAACACGAGGGCGAGGGAGTGCAACGTAAACAGGCACGCACGCGTTCCCAGCCCTGCAGCGTTTGGATGTTCCCGGGGAAAGCACCCAAATCCTCTTCTTTTATTTTATCCCCCACCCACCCCCATGACAGTCAGATTAGGGATTGAAAAGGCACAAATCCTCCATGTCTCCCACGCCGCCACCCCCTCCGCCTGCAGGTTGCCCGCAGCCTTTCCATTTTGCGAGCGCTTCACAGCGGGAGTTGGAGTTTCAGTGAATGAAAGTGCACGGGCTTGTTTTCAGATTTGATGTTAGACATTCCCTCGGTGTCTGGGAAAGGAGAACTGCCCCCTGGAGAACATGTAGGAAGGGGAACAGGAATGGAATTGGAGACGATGCCATCATGGGTTCACAGGTCGGCAGCGTGGCCAATGTCAGTGTCTGTGGGTTTTGAAGTTCCCTGAGAGCTCTGTCCTTCACCTTACTCATTTTTGAGAAATGGGAGTAACTTGAGCCTGGTTGAGTTGCTAGGAAGGCGCACAGTGGGGGCACAGAGGTGCTTGGGGAATGTCGGTGTCCTGCCCCCTTAAAGACATCAGCAAGTCCACCCACATCACATGGGAGAAGTAGGAATCGGTCGCTGTCGATCGTCAGTAATGTTGGTAGAAACGGCCGCCACTTCCCATCCCTCGCCCCTCCTTCCCTCACCTCCATTCCGAACCTACCAAGCACCATCCAGCCTGCCCACCCCTGCTTGTAGATCATTCTGGATAGTAATACACAGAGAGCTTTTGGTCTCAGAAACACCGATTTGTGTCGAGGAACACGTTAGTTCGGAAGATGGAGGGGAGGGGGGAGTCTGTGCGTGTGGTTCACGGGCTGAAAGTCATAAGAAGTAGCTAATTGAAGGGGTGAGTTCCCGCTCATGTTCCGAAGGAAGAAGGTCTGCTTGCCGTCAGTAACGATCCCCATCTTCCCCTCCACCCTGTCCCCACAGAAGAGCGCGTGGTCCCCATCGAGGTGTGCCGGTCCAAGCTGTCCAAGTACCTGCAGGGAGTGGTCTTCCGCTGCGACAAGTGCACCTTCACCTGCTCCAGTGACGAGAGCCTCCAGCAACACATAGAAAAGCACAATGAACTGAAACCGTACAAGTGCCAGCTCTGCTACTACGAGGCCAAGCACACGGAGGAACTGGACGGCCACCTTCGGGACGAGCATAAGGTACTTGCCGGGACTTCGGCCTCCCACCCTCAGCACACCCGTGCGCGGCCGAGCCGGGCGGGGCTGCTGAAAGTCGTCACGCCCGCTGCGTGCGAGGCAGACGCGAGCTGAAATCGTGTTTGCAGTGAGGTTCGGTTTTTCCTATCATAGCAGACGTGTAAGGTCATTATAGATGGAGTAAGAAAAATCACCCGTAAGGCTACCACCCAAACCCAACTGCTTAACACTTTGGTCTCTCTTAGGCCCACTTTCCTTTGATTTTCATCAGCTATTTTCAACCTTTTTCATCTCGTGGCACCCATAAACTAATTACTAAAATTCTGCAGAACACCAAAAAAATACGTTTTTTGCCGATCTGACAAAAAAAGGTATAATTTTGATTCATTCACACCAGGTGGCTATTGTGTTGGCTGCTGTCATTTTTTTATTTGACAATCTAAGGGAAAAGAGGTCAGTGCCCTGACTGAGTAGTCAGGTATTGCATGTTTTAAGAATTATTGCAGCACACTGGTTGAAAACCGCTGATTTACCCTTTTTTTTACTTAACATTTTAACATGGGTATTTTTCCATATTATTTTGAACATATTATCTCAAAGACTGACCAACTTTTCCTGTAAAGGGCCAGATAGTAGTTATTGTAGACTTTGTGGGCCAGACCATCTCTGTGGAACTCTGCCCTTGTAACAAGAAAGCCACCATAGAAGAAGACCTCTAGGAATGGGCATGGGCATGTTCTAATAAAACTTTATTTACAAACAGGCGGAAGGCTGTGAACCCATAGTTGCAGGCCCCTCCTCGCCCGTGTCCCTCGGTTGTGTAGGCTGTTTCTAATATTGTGCTAACTACGAAGCTTTTCCCAGGGCATCCCACTTCACGTGTACACACTAGACGGGCTGTAAGATGCGTGTGTTATTTGGGGAGTGGGATCGATGACCAGGTTCACGCAGGAAGTAAAATTAAAGGTGTGGAGGGGGGATCTCTTTCAAAAGAGCTGCTGCTCAGAGGGTACCGTGATGCAGCACAGCCTCCTCACTTCTCACGGGGCTTATTTTTTCACCTCAGGGATGGAGAGGATTGTTTCTGGCTTTATGTGTTGCCAGGTGCAGGGGGCGCTGTGATTTGTATTTGTTTCTGGAAAGAGCCTGTTGAAAGGCTTTCTAATTAACCAAGAAATCCACAACCTCTAGCGAGTGTGTTCTTAGGGCACCAGGAGAAGCACTTGCGCTGTTGCTTCCTTCTCTCCTGCTCCGTGTCCTCTCCGTGGAAATACAGCCTGAGCCTCACTCCTGGCCTTGCACAACCACACTACAGTAAAGACTTCGGTCTGAGTCACCTGCACCCAAGGGTTAGAATTTTCCTGGTGGGGTGTTGAGAGAGAAGGCTGAACTTTATTGCCCAGCCACAGTTTAATGATTTTTATGGTAACTTTTCTGCATTCATTTTCTAATGCATCTGCCCAAACATGAAAGCAGAGAAAGCCTGAATTACCTCACTTAAAAACTTTAATATCCTTTCTTAGTCCAACTTCCTGGGCATCTCTGCCCCCAAACTCAACGGAAAATCACTCACTGATTTCAAACCCAGCTCTCAAATGTATGTCCATGTATCTTATTTATGTAACCACCTCACATCTTTTTATTTATTATTTACTAGAGGCCCGGTGCACAAAATTCGTGCACGGGAGGGGGGTTGTCCCTCAGCCCGGCCTACACCCTCTCCAATCTGGGACCCCTTGGGGGATGTCCGACTGCGGGATCGGGCCTAAACTGGCAGTCGGACATCCCTCTCACAATCCAGGACCGCTGGCTCCTAACTGCTCACCTGCCTGCCTGCCTGATCGCCCCAACCCCTCTGCCTGCCTGCCTGCCTGATCACCCCTAACCCCTCTGCCTGCCTGCCTGATCGCCCCTAACTGCCTCTGCCTGTCTGCCTGCCTGCCTGCCTGATGCCCCTAACCGCTCCCCCTTGCCGGCCTGATTGCCCCTAACCACCTCTGCCTCTGCCACCACCACCATGGTTTTGTCTGGAAGGACGTCCGGAAGACATCTGGTCTATCTGGTCTAATTAGCATATTACCCTTTTATTAGTATAGATTGTGTTCAAACTTCAGGCTGGTAGTTTTAGGCTAGAGCAAGTCAGGATGATCATTCTTCCCTAGTTGTTGCAGGGTAGCCTGTGAGTCACTGGGGGATCCTGGGGTTAGAAGCCATGCAGATGTGCAACCAGAGGCTTCCTGCTCAGGCGAGCAAGGCCGGACTCGGGCATCTGCACCAGGGAACTGTGTTGCTCAGGAAAACAGGCCTTGTTTAGAGCGTTTGGAGCCAAACAGACCTGGGTTTGAGTCTTGTCTCCACTATTGACTATAACTTCAGCAAGTGACTTCATTTCTGTGTCTGGTTTGTGATTTCTCAGTGGGAATCGTGACACCCTCCTCGGCAGGTTTTGTAAGATTAAAGGAAGTCCTGGTATTTCCCACATTTTGAGATCCACTGTGTTCTTCAGTGTATCTGTGAACTGATTTGTGTTCAAGTAGAACAGTGGTTGTACGTGTCACAAAGGCAGTTACGTTCCTGAAGACCTAACGTGTATGATAAAATCCCTGATTAGACCTTGCATTTCAGACACGACTTTGATGTTATATGTTCAGTTGCCAAGTTATGTTCTTTAGTTTTATTCTTCTTGTGGTTGACCAGCTTATTAAGTCCGCCGAACACCTAATTGATGCCACAGAATTGCCGCTTTCACACGGCTAATGATTTTCATCTTTGTCTCAATTGCCATTACGTTTATGAGACTCCTGCTTATTACTGATGGCAGCACTATCTTTTTCCCATTTCTGTTCCTTCTTTTCTAAATGATAAGTGCAAAATGCAGTTCACATGTTTTAAATAATTATCCAAACACTATTTTATAAACAAAGATAGCAGTGCTGCTGAAATAGAATTTTTGACTGGAAGGCATTTATGCACTATTAAAAATAGTCATTTGTTAGGGTGAAGGATATACAAAAATCTGATTTCAGCATTCATGAAATGGGTGTAGGAGCATACAGTGTACTGAAGAGACGTTGGCTAATAATTAGGTACAAAAGTCAAGGACCATAAGACAAGAACAAGAAATTAAAGGCATAAGAATTGGAAAAAAAAATAAAATGTTTTTATTCACAGACAATGTGATCTTTGTAGGTAGAAAATCCTAAGTAATCCACTTAAAAGTTGCTAGAATATTAATGAGTTTAGCAAAGTTGCAAGATATAAGGTCAATCAATAAAAATCAATGATATTTCTATATGCTGATGATGGAAAATCTGAAAATGAAATTTTAAACAGGTCAATTTCATTGCTAATACATCAAAAAGAATAAAATTCTTAATAAATTTTAACACAAGACCTGTGAAAGCTGTACAATGAAAACTACAAAATATCAGTGAGAGAAATAAAAGAACTAACTTAATGCAGTATATACCATATTCATGGACTAGATTCAATATTGGTAATTCTTCCCAAATTGATCTATATATTCAGTGTACTCTCTGTCAAAATCTCAGTAGGCTTTGTCCTTTGGTAGAAATTGATAAACTGAGAATAAAATGTATATGGAAATGCAAAGGACCTAGAATAGCCTAAACAGTGTGGAGGAAGAACAAAATTGGAGGACTCATTCTTCTTAATGCCAAAACTTACTATAAAGCTACAGTAACCAAGAGCATGTGGTATTGGCATAAGGATAGATGTCTGGATCAGTGGTGCAGAAGAAATAAATCCTCAGATATGTGGTCAATTGATTTGCATCCCAGCGCTAAGGCAATAAAGAAGAGATAGTTTTTCAACAAAAAGTGCTGGAACAGTTGGACTTCCATATGCAAAATAATGAGCATTGACCCTTAACATCACTTCCAACACAAAAATTAAATCAAAATGTATTGTGAACCTCAACGAAGGGGCTAAAAGTATAAAACTTATAGAAAAAGAGTAGAAAATTTCCCTTTGGTTAGGGAACATTTTCTTAGATACAATACAAAAGTTCTGGACAGCAAAAGAAAAAAATAAATTAGATGTCATCAAAATTAAATTTTTGTTCTTCAGAAGACACCATTAAGAGAATGAAAAAGCAAGCAACAGATGGGAAGCAAATATTTGCAAAGTAATTATGGAACAAAGGACTTTAACTAAAAAATATAAAGAACCTTTACAACTCAGTAGTAAGAAGATAACTGATTTAAAATGACAAAGATAATGTCACCCAGGGCTGTTTGGAGTATAAAATGGCACATCCACTTGGGAGCATTTGGAGCATTTGTTGAAAAGCTAAACATACACTTATCACCCGATCCAGCAAGTCTCCTCCCACATAAAGCTGACTGATAAAATGTGACACATACGTATATCCACACAGTAGAATTATACTGATTATCAATAAAAAGAAATGAGTGATGGACACACGCAACAATGTGGATAGTTCTTGAAAATACCATGTTAAGTGTACAAAAGCCAGACACAAAAGACTTCAGATTGTATGACACCATTTATATGAAATGCCCAGTAAAGGCAAAACTAGAGATGAAACAGATCAGAGGTTGGCTGGGGCTGGAGTTAGGGTGCAGGGATTCCTTGCAGAGGGTGTGAGGGAACTTCTTAGAGTAATAGGAGGGGTCTTAAACAGATTGTGTTGAAGGATGCACAAGTGCATGAACACTGAAACTCGTTGAACTGTTCATTTAAAATAGGTGATTTTAAAAAATATATAATAGATGAATTTTATAATGAGGAAAGCAGAACTCAACACCTAAAAGATGCACGTTTCCCAGGATCTAGCACATAACAGGCTCTCAATAAATGTTAATTTCCTGCCGCTTTCATAAAGTCGATCCTGGACAGATAAGTCTGCAAGATGCCCGAGATCCAGGTTAACGTGTAAACTGCCCAAAATAGAAATGTGCAGGAGACTTAGCAATAGGTTCTAAGCTAAGGTTTGCTTCTTTTTCTTCAGCTTTAAAACTCTGTGTTCCATGAGTAGCTTTAGCTGATTTTGTGACAGAATCCACAGAGGAAACTAAAAGACACTGTAGGATGTATTTTCAGCCAAAGGGTTTGATGACACAAAACTGAACATGGAAAACTGGAGTTGTCCATTCTGCCTGCAAAGCTGATAAACCTCAGGAATGTCAGTAAAGACTGTATGGTTCATGGGACCAAACACTGGTTACAGCAGGAGGGGGAGGCATTAAATGCAGCCTGCCTTTTAAGAACCAATTCTCAAGTGGCCGGACTGAAGCTGTCATGTTTGGCCCCGGAAGCCAAGGGGAGGTAGCCAACCAGCACTCATTTTCCAGGTGGCCTAGAACCTGGTCTCCCCAGACCTTTCTCTCTGTGCTGGCGGACAAGGAAGCACTTGGACTATCTTGGAGTCTAAAGTAAGCAGTGCAGTATCTTTACATTTTTTTCCATCCTCCACTTCCTGTCATTTTTTGATCTCACTAGATTTCCTAAAAGACAGATTATTCTATTATTTCAACCCCTCCATTCTCCCTCCCTCCATCCCCCCCGCCCGCCAATACACACACACACACACACACTCAATGAAGTCCTATATCTACAGTGCCATTTATTAGCAATGCTGGTGAAAGTTAAAACGTAACATCTCCAGATAACTTGAAGTCATGAAAAAAACAAAACAAAAACCAACCCACAATCCTTGCACTCTCATTTTAAAAAAAAACCACAAAACACATTTTTTAAAGAAAGTTTAACTCTATTCAGTACCTTGTTAGTGTTCTTTATGGTTCTGAAGTCTCTTTGCTACTTTAAGGAGCATAAAAATATATTATCTCTAACTTAGTTTGCTCGTAAAATTGTCATGTTCTGTATATTAAATTTAGAAGGATAGTCTATTCAGGCAATACACAGTCACTAATTTAATTTACTTTGAAATGTTTTTAATTTTTTTATACAAATGGAGCCTCAGGCGGCTGAACTCTAAGGAACTCGTATCTCTTCCTTTTCACCAGTTTGGCAAAAGCAGCAGAACACTAAGCTCAGGAGGAATCACCAGCAGTTTAGTGTTTCCAATAAAACTGTTCAGCTTTCTGGACCAGTGAAATCCACAGTGGCCAAAAAAAAAAAAAAAAGTCATATAGAGCATTTGTTTGTTTCCAGCAAAGGAAATGAGAGAAGAAACAAAACAAAAGAAGCACCTTGCCCAACACCAGATCATAAACACACATTTGGCCACTTTTTTATTTTATTTTATTACTAGAGGCCCGGTGCACAAAAATTTGTGCACTCAGGGCGGGGGGGGGGGGGTCGTCCCTCAGCCCCGCCTATGCCCTCTCGCAGTCTGGGACCCCTCAGGGGATGACCACCTGCTGGCTTAGGCCCACTCCCTGGGGAATTGGGCCTAAGCTGGCAGTCAGACATCCCTCTGGGAGCCCTCGGGGGATGTCCACTTGCCAGCGGGGAGCAGGCCTAAGCTGCATTCGGACATTCTTAGTGCTGCTGAGGAGGCGGGAGAGGCTCCCACCACCATCGCTGTACTGGCATCCGTCAGCCTGGCTTGTGGCTGAGCAGAGCTCCCCCTGTGGGAGCGCACTGACCATCAGGGGGCAGCTCCTGCATTGAGCATCTGCCCCCTGGTGGTCAGTGTATGTCATAGTGACCAGTCATTCCCAGTCGTTCTGCTGTTAGGGTCAATTTGCATATTACCCTTTTATTATATAGGACTAGCAACTTTAGTTTTACAAGCCCCAAGGATTTCTGCAAGCTAAAGGTTTCTCTAGAAGATTAGGTCATTTCAGCTCCGTTTTCCCTCATGTTAGTCTTGCTTCTTGATTTATCAGTTCTAGACCCGTATCTTCAAGAGAGAATTCAGTAGATGAAAAGGAGGTGAGGCCATTTTTCAGAGAAACTTGCCAGGCAGAACCTGAGATGATATTTCCCAAGCAGATGGTCCACATTCTCTATCTCCTTCGAAACTATCCACTCACCTCTCCCATCAGAAGTAATTGCTCCTGCTTCCAGGCGTCCATAGGACTTTCCTTCTTCCTCTATAAAGGCCTTTAGTTCATGCTGCTTGACCTTGCACTTGACTCTCAGCAAGTCCCTGTCTTGCCATTGGATGCACTGTTCTTAAGTCGGAAACCCCGTTACTTACCTCTCTTTCCTTCCCAAGTCTGATCTAGTGCCCTGCATGCTGTAAAGGCTCCACTAGCTGTTTGCTCAATCAATCAATGAAATCACTCTTCAAGTAGGAAATGTTAAGTGTTCCGTTTGTTCCAAGAAGCAGAACGTGGCGGCAGCATCAGCATCTTTGCCTCTGAGTTCCAGCCCGGGAGACTGGCCAGGGCTCCACTGGCCAACAGCAGAGCGGTCTGACGTTCTTAATGATCCTTGCACTCGGCTCTCTGGAGAACTTGGGACCGGAGTTATGCCGAGATTCTCAACACGAGTTGATGCTGTCTGCTTTGCTAGGATGGGTCTGGCAGGAAAGCATGTTTTCTGATTCTGACCCAGTGATTGCAAAAGCAAGCAGTTGCCTTCTTGACTTCTGTGCTCATACCCTTACGGGAAATTGACCATCTTTATCCTTATTGCTCTTAGAAAGCATTTTCTTCTGAAGAAAAAGTCCCAAAAGATTCTACTCCTCTGTCCCCTCTAGTTTTGCAACAGAGCATTGTCGGCACAGTACTTTCTCTTCCTTGTATTCCGCCTGTTGGGTCACGTTGACTATTTGGTAAATAATTTTACATGTCTCCAGAGGATTGGCATTGTAATGGGGAAGTGGGCGCTTTATCACCTGACGATGTGAGTGCTAACCCTGGCTTTAGCATGCACTTGTCTTGTGTTCTGTTTTCCTCATCTACAAATAGGGAAGGTAACGCATATCTTGCAGCGTGGTTATAGGAGTTAAATGATACATAGAAAATTACTGGATTAATTTTTAGCGTGTAATAGCTGTGTGGTTGGAATTGAATCAAAATCTTTTTGAAAACGTCCAATTTCATTCTCTCATTAGCAAACATATTTATATCGTGGGGACGCACATCTTAAGGCAATATTATGAACTTCTCTATGCTTTACGATCGACCATGAGTGTTTATGTTACTGGCAAATTGAAATAACATTTACTGAGTGTCAACCACACGGCTGACCTTGTACTCCGCACTGAGCATAGAAAGCTAAATAAAGAACACAGCCCAGTATGTTAAGTGCTTGATAAAGTTACCCATAAAACAGGGGGCAGATGTGCTGGCCCAGCGCTCCTCCCAAGGAACCTGAGCACACATCGCTGAACGTCCTTCTAGAAGCTTTACGAGCGCTCTGATGGAAATGCTCTTACCTGAGAATTTAAGATTTTGACCCGCACCTCTGGCCATCTTCCTGTGAGGAACTGGGGAGACACTGCCCTGCTGAGGCTTTCTCCCACTGCTTTCTCTCCCTCCCCCCCATTCTGACGTCTCAGGTGGCGCCGTGGTCTGCTGGCTAAACCCCCGGCTCTTGTAATCAGGGTGACAGACTCTGGCCCTGGACCAAATCCGGCCGCCACCTGGTTTTATGTGGCCTGCCAGCTAAGAGGGGTTTTGACATTTTAAATGGCTGGAAAAAAATCAAGAGTAGTATTTCGTGACATGTGAAATGACATAAAATTTGGATTTCGGTGTTTAGCACAGCAGTCGCGTAGTTGCGACAGAGACTGGGGGGCCCTGAAAGCCTAAGACACGTGCCCACCTGGCCCTCCCCGAAGACGGCCAGCCTGCCCGCGAGTCCTTGGAAATCTGCGCGCACGACACGTCCTCGGCTTGGGATGGGGGAGGCAGTTTTCCCGTGTTCTCCGGTGTCACATTCTCTGGAAATAAAAGGTTCCCTTTGGCCTTCCTGCTTAACACGGACATGGAGTGTTCGGTGATGCGAACACCCTGGCTGGGTGTGCCTTTCTGAAGGGACAAACGTTGCGTCAGCGGGAGGAAACTCTGGGAACGTTAGGCGGATTTTTCCTCGCCACCGGCTGCCCCACTTCGCGTCTGCTAAGTGATCTGCAGACGGGTGTCCAGTTGCGCTTTTCCGTTAACAGGTGTTTATCAGTTTTCCCTGTAAGACTGGGTTTGCCCACCTAGCACCCTATGAAAATGCTCAACTTGGTGATATTTGTACATCACGGGGTGCCTCTCCCTGGGAAGTAAGCCTCAGTACGGAATTCCTTTCCTATGCTGGGGGCGGACCTAAGCCGTCGGCCGAGAGGCTAAAGACCAACAAGCAGGGACAAATGTGGTTGTGACGCTTGGACGCTCAGCGCGAGCGTGGAAGGGGTTGGCAGGGTCATCGGTGCAAGTTAACTTTCAGGGGAAAGCATTTGCTGGTCAGTGCTCCTTATCTCACGTTCCTGTTGGATGGCAGACTTCACCACGACTCTGGGTTAGTGGCCTTCACAGGGGACTTGGGGGTCTGGGGCATCCACAAATAACTGTCACAGGATGTAAGGATCTGCATGTAGTTTTGTTTAACCCTCACCTGAGGATATGCCTTTCATTGATGAGAGAGAGAGAGAGAGAGAGAGAGAGAGAGAGAGAGAGAGAGAGAGAGATTGGTTGCCTCCAGTACACGCCCCATCCAGAATTGAACCTGCAGCGTGGCTATGTGCCCTGACCGGGAATTGAACCCACCACGCTTTGGTGTATGGGACGATGCTCCAACCAACTGAGCCACACTGGCCAGGGCTGCATATAGTTTTATAGTCCGAGTGATTATGTATTTGAACAATCCACCCTTCAAAGCCATGTGTGGCTTTTGCCTTCAAAAGGCTCCTAAATCGTGAACTCTTACGCTTCTTTTTCTCCCTCCGTTGTGGGCCTTTTGGAAAACAGGTAATAAATTACCATCATCTCCAGAGGAAAAGGTGGCTTTCCCTCATTTGTCCTCCGTACCGTTAGAAAGGCGGTCAGATACCCTCCAGTCTCTGGTCCAGAAGGGACGTGGATGCTCATTCCGGAAACCAACTTACACATATATTGGAATTTCAATAAAGTCCAAACTCTTTGATTTTTGACCCTGTGATTTCGCCTCTGCAAATTTAGCCTATAAAATTAAAGCTAAACAGGAAAGAAAGGATTACATACCATAAGGTCTATTACTGCATTTTTAATAGTGACAAGCCAGAAAAGCCAAAGGTAAACTCACATGGGAACAGTAAACTATAACATATCCCCTAATGAAACGTTATATAGTGATTAAGAATGCCACTGATACCGAGGATATGTATGCCAGGCCTGGCCGGTGAGATCCCGCTGGGAGTCGGAGGCAGAGGTTCCCCAGGAGTTAGCAGTTTGGGTGGGAGGCGGAGCGGGGGAGTGTGAAGGCCATAAACAATTAATTACTGAGGGGGATGAATTACCAAAGGCGAGTGTAGGGTGCTGTGGGAGTGAAGAGCCAAGGGTATTTAACCAAGGAGGAGCTCGACACTGAAGCGAGGCTGGAAGACAGAAGTCTCCGCGTGAAGGAGACAGGCTGAAATTCCAAACGGGAAATGGCACGTGCACGGGGGGAGGGGAGGCACAGGGTCAAGAGCGTGACAGATCCCAGGAAGCTCAGCAAGTTCAGGGCCTTGGGAGCAAAGGGGAGGCAGCCGGGAGAGGGCGGGCCATGGTACACTGATCGCCCGCCACACAAGTCTCAGTAAGAAATGAGGATTTTATCCTCAGGGCAAGCGGAGACTGACATGAACAGATTTAAATTTTTTAAAAATCACTCAGAAGGCACCAGAGATTAGATGCAAGAGGAGTGAGAATGGATGACGGAGGGAGGACATGGCATTAATCCAGGTGAGAGATGGGCTCAGAAATGCAGCGAGGAGTCTTGTGCAGTAAAGATGAATATTGGCTGGCTGACTGGGGGACTTAGAGTTAGAGCCCCAACACGATCAAGAGTTTTTGTTTTTTAAAAAATCTTGTAATTACATAACAAAAATGTTTTTCCTTTTAAATCTTTTAATTGCCTAGGAGAGATTTTAGAAATCTTCAGGACAGCTGAATCCTGGGGCAGCCTCAGATGAATATCAGACCAGGAAAATGTCTTGTACTTTTTCAAAATCGTGCAGAATCCAAAATGTTAACAGTTTCCCAGTGAAGGGAAAAGAAAGAGGGAGGCGGGAAAGCAAAAAGGACCATTCAGTTTGGTGACAGGTCTGTCACCGGAGCCCTTGGGAAGCAGGGCTCTGGTACCTGGTGCAGGGCCTGACACACAGTAGCCCTCAGGAAGTCCTTGTCCAGTGAATGAAGGAATCAATGAAGACTTCCTGGATTAAACAATACGGGATTTCCTTTTGGCCATTCTCGGTTTCGTTATTTTTGTTTCTTGGCATCTTGCCACCCCTCATGTCCCTTACACACACAGGTGGCCTGGCTGAAGGTGGCCAGAAAAGGCTGCCTTTTAACTACTAGTCATTTAAAAGATGTTTCTTTACACATAGTTCAAAATTAGGCAGATTGGAGCCTTGCCTCCTTTTCCTTAAAAACTGGCAACCTAGCAAACTTCTATTCAGATATTTGTCATAAATGCTATTGGGCTAAAATACAGACTTTGTGGCTAAACATAACTTCATGAATATGCATTTACAATGCTTATCATACGCCTTTTCCAAAAGCCAAAATTGGAAAAGACCACATTCCCTGCAAGGGGCAGGAAGCGACATTTGGGGGAACTGTGTGTTTCGGGTAGTGTGCTGACCCCCCTTTTATAAATGAGGACATGTATGTTGAATAACTTGCCCAGAGTCTGAGTAACGGCAAACCCTGGACTTGAATTTAGGTCTGACTTCAGAGCTCTTGCTCCTGTGCCCTACCCCCTCTCGCTTCATGTTGTAAAAATGAATTAGTAAAACTTCACATAGGCCTGTGGGAGTGAGGCCTGGTGGATAAACCCCTGGTTAGGAAGGTGCCACAAGCAAAAGTGCCTTTGAGACCATTGGAGAAATCAAGATTCTGAGTCCAGCTTCCTCCTCCTCCTCCTCCTCCTCCTCCTCCTCACTTTAGTTCTGTTAATTTTTACAACTTTTTTAGTGAGAAGAACAACTTGCCGTCCTCAAGTGTTGAGCATTGAGACGGACTTAGACCTCTCTTCCACCCTCGTGTCTCGTTGTTTTCAAAGTGACTGCTTTCCCGGTTCCTCGTTGTTTTAGGTCCATGTATTGTTCCTCTGGTTTCAAAAGAGCTTTTATCCCGAGGGTTCTTCCTCCTCTTAAATGCTCCCTCTTACAGAACGTGGTCGGGACGATGTCCAGCCTGTCAGAGGACTGTGCGTTGGCCCTGATACTGCGAGTCTCTCTCACGTTTGTCACAGTTGATGGTGATGTTCCCATCTGCCCGGCATCTGGTGCTCAGGGGATCTGTGTTCCCAGTCTGGTCCAGGGGACACATTTGGGATTGTCTTGTAAATCCTCCCTCTACTCGTCCTTCTTACCCTCTCTGTGTAGCAGCTATGGGCGTCTGCCTTGGATCTAGTGAATGATGTCTGTCTTCCCTCCCCAACTACCTGGTACACTGTGAGCCTCTGGGGGCCAGACTGGGTCTCCTTCTCTCTGGATCCTGCCCCAGTCCCTCCCTCCAACGGGGGAGCCCAGCGCCTGCCACAGGGGTAGCCCATGGCTGTGTGTTGACCTGAGTCCTGTGCTAACCTGTGGCTCCTGGTCAGTGAGTTAGGAATCAAGTCACTGTCGCCGGGCCTGCACTGGGACAGCCTGCAGCCCTGCAGGTGGCAGGACCGCCGGTTCTCAGGATACTTAGAGCCTCTTCGCCTCTAGGAGGACTGGGTTGTTTACAAAAGTCACTGCTTTGAATTCAACTAAAAAGGGTTTCCCAGCCCTGGCCGGGTGCTCACTGGTTAGAGCGTCGGCCAGAGGACAGAAGGGTCTTGGATTTGATCCCTGGCAGGGCGGGAGGCAACTAATCAATATGTGTCTCTCTCCCTTTAATGCTCCTCTCCCCCCCCCCCCACCCCCGACTATACCCTCCCTTCCACTCTGTCTGAAAATCACTGGAAAAAATATCCTCGGGTGAGGATTAACAAAGAAACAGAAAACTGTTGGCTGGCCACCGCCTCCACTCCCCAAGCTTCATGGGACTTGTGCTTTCTGGCCGACGGTAGCTCACTTTCTCTTACCAAGTTCAGTAAGGAGGGCCCGATGCTGACAGTCCCATTGAACATGGTGGGATGTGAGAGCACCCACCGCAGAAACAGCGTCTCCGGGGAGAAGAGGGCCGCCTCGGCGCTGGTGTCGTTCGGTCCTGGTTCCAAAGACAGGCGGGGCAAGGGTGCTGGAGAGATGTCCCCCACCCGCCCGCGGCCTCTCCCATCGTGCGCTTGGCCTCTTTCAGGTGAGCCGGAACTTCGAGCTGGTCGGACGGGTCAACCTGGACCAGCTGGAGCAGATGAAGGGCAAGCTGGAGAGCTCCAGCAGCGAGGACGAGGACAAGGAGGAGGACGTGGGCAAGGCCGAGGACAGAGGTGAGTCTCGCCCGCCCTGCGGGCCCCGGTGGCAGCCAGCGCGTCCGTGGGGAGACGGGGAGATGGGGAGACGGGGTGCTGTAGGAGTAGCAGAAGGAACGATCCCTTAGTTCAGGAGCAGAACTGACCGACTCGAGAAACCTGTCAGGGGCCGTGTCTGTAAACTATCCCCAGCTGTAGAAACTCCACGGGAAACAGGCATTTTCTCTCTCGCTGCGGTTGATGTGTTTATTAACAATGTAGAGTGGTGATTTGTTTTTAACAAGGAGAAGGGGTCTTAGTATAAGGACTAAGGACTGGCCAATGGCAAGACAGATGACACCAGAGCTCTCGGGGAATGTCAGTGAACTCCCAATGGGACGCTGATTTGCAATGGCTGCTGCGGGGCTCACCTGCCGAGGCTGTGAGATGAATCCTGCCCCCCTCAGTCCTCAGCATGGCCTCCCCTTAACCTCCTTGCCGTTGGTTTTGACAAAACCAGTAGTTTTCATTTAGTCATGTGTTTACAGGAGACACTAGGGAAGGTCTCATGGAATTTTTGTACTATTTTTCCAACTTCTTTTTAGTCTATAATTATCTTCAAAATGAAGCTTGTTGAAAGTATATGTAATTACAGACAGACATGTATGTGATTTAGAGTTGTTCTCGACATCGATCAACGCAGAATAGTGTGGAAATCCCAAGATGGTGCATGTGAGCAGCTAGGTTGAAATCTGTTACTTTAGTTCCTGCAGACTTACCAGAGTCACACGGGTACCAAGCCTGAGAACTAGACCATAGATGTCACCGAAGTGCTGAGAGGGGTGGTGTTAGTTGCCACTGCGGAGCATCATCATGTGCCAGGCCCAGTGCTGGTGGTTTCTAGTTGCCTTGGAGAGGGGTCTGCGGTTGGCCTACCTGGGTCTGGCTTTAGTTCTGCTAGTAGCTGTTTGACTGGGTAATACAGCTATATGACTGGGGAGCTCCTGTGCATTCATCATCAGTAATAATATCACCTACCTCCTAGGGTTGTGTAAAGCTTCCGTGAGATAACACCAACCAGTCCTTGAAACGTAGTAACCACCTAATAAATGATAACCCTCATGTAGGTGTATTGTTATTTTACAAACGGGGAAATAAAGGCCCAGGAAATGTAAGAGTTCATGCAAAGTTTAAAAAAAACAACACTAGAGGTCGAATTTCGTCTTTTGGCTCCAAAGGCAAGATCCCTTTTACATGACGTCCTGTTCCCCAACCCTGTGGACAGTGGCTTGTTCACTGAAGGGAACTTGACCCTGAATTCGGTCAATTCTGTGGCCATTAGGGTCTCACTCTAAGGTACACTTTTACAAAAATAGCTTTGTTTTTTCCTCTTTGGTCAACCTGCAAGCCTGAGGAAGAGTATTTGGTGACGATTTCCCTCTGAGGTTCTCCCGGTTTTTTTCCTGACCTGCTCCCACCCCCACCCCACTATGCCGCTGTGGCAGGAGGCCACAGGTTTGGAAAGTGGGAGCCCACCTTAGCCCCCTGTGGCTAGGACGGCAGCAGGGACTGCGAGCTAGGGTGTGCCAGGATGCCCATGGTGACCTGAAGAATAAATGGTAGAGGAAGCATCCGCACCGGGTAGGTTGATTACCCTTGTGACGGTACAGCATCAGTTAGTAGGGGCCAGGCTCCTCGCCTCTTGCATGGACAATGGCTGTGATCTGAGAAGCTCAACATTCCATGTATATGTTCTTGGTGACGGATTCCTTGGGATCAGTGCGCTGCCACCTGAGTTCCCTGGAAAGGGCTCCTCTGACAGAGGGCAGAGGGGCTCCTGGGCCCCGCCCTCCCTCCCCCGGGTCCTACGACTTCTGAGTCTTTAAAGCGAGCACATGTGAATTTAGAGGTGATAAGCATGACAGAGGCAAGAGCCCCTGTGAGGCCTCCCCGGTGACTCCTCCAAAGTAAAAGCACAGACAAGTAGAAGGGGAAAAGGGGGCAGTTGGATGTGTGGGCACCAGGCAGATTTCCCGTTTGCGCTGCGTGGCCGCCCCCTCACAGGAGCTTCAGACCCTCTCGGTTGGACTGGAAAGAGCGTGGTCGCGTCCGATCGCGTCTCACTGGAGGGTAGCCTCTCATTCATGAGCCTTAACCACATGGGGAAAGTCTCGGGGTGGAGAAGCTTGTCTGTCTCTCCCCCTGGGTGGCGGATGTACAGGAGCGACTTCCAGGACTACTCATGGAAATCATCAGCCTAAACCTTCCTGTCCCTCCCAAGTTTGTGTCGTCTCCTTCTAATCGATTTCCCACCATGGAGGTGGGTTCCTGCCAGCGAGAAGAAAGGACACACAATAGCCCGGGGGTGTTTGCCAGCCGGCCTGTCTCCTAGGAGCGGAGAGTGGGTGGTGGCTCTGGCGCGGCAGCTCAAGCGGATGGAGAGCTGTTTGCCGTGTGACAGGTAATGATTGGCCTCCTCGGAGGCTGAGCCAGAGGAGCCTTGGAAAGAATAGACGAGTGGTTTCATGTTCCTCAGGGTAAAGGGCGCGTGAGCCAGGAGCTTGCCCCTCGTTGGCAGGGCGGACTTGCATCAGGCCCTCGTTCAGGGGGCCCTCGTCTTTATAGGTACCCCATTCCCAGCGTCCTTTTCCAACACCAGAACTGGAGAGGGGACTGGCTGGCCACCCTGCAGGTGCCGCCTAGAAAGCTCGGAGGGAAATTGAAAGAGAAGAAACCAGGCAGGAAGAAACCAAAATTAAGCCAGGCAGGCTCCACCCCACCCCCTCTCATTATGCAGTTGGGAGGAGTCAGGAAGGCATTCTGTTGATTTCTTGCCCAAGATAATCCCTGCTAAGAAATTAATGCGCCGAGCAGATGGTGCTGTCTCATTTCCAGCGAAAAGAATCAAGGGAGATAGTCTGTGCAATTATTTTTAATGGCTGGTGTGGTGATCTTCTTAATTTGTGAGAAAAATGTTTCATCTTTTGTTCAAACTGGCCCTATTCACATAGCTTTGTGTGCTGAGGATTAAGGCAGCACGGAGATACCTACCCTGTGAGCGTCATCCTACAGTTTGATGAGCTCGGAGCGTTCAACCAGGAGACGTCTCCCTGTAACGCAGCGGTTCTCAACCTGTGGGTCACGACCCCTTTGGGGGTCGAACGACCCTTTCACGGGGGTCGCCTAAGACCATCGGAAAACACATATATAATTACATATTGTTTTTGTGATTAATCACTATGCTTTAAATTATGTTCATTTGTAACAATGAAAATACATCCTGCATATCAGATATTTACATGACGATTCATCACAGTAGCAAAATTACAGTTATGAAGTAGCAACGAAAATAATTTTATGGTTGGGGGTCACCACAACATGAGGAACTGTATTAAAGGGTTGCGGCATTGGGAAGGTTGAGAACCACTGCTGTAACGTCTTGTACGGACAGGCACCTCGGGATCAGATCTGGGGAGATGGTCAGTCCTGCCCTCCTCTGCCGCGAGGCTGCAGAACTGTGCTCGTCCTATGGTGCTAGCCCCCGGGAGAATTTGGCCTACTGTGGTGTCATGAAAGACACATGGGCTGGGACTCAGATCCCACAAAGGTCACAGAAGCTCCAGTCGTAGAGGTTGCCAGGAGGAGTGGCCTGTAAACAATTAGCTGCCCAACCCACGCTTATCAGACCCTACCATGTGCCCAGCGCCACAGAGGAGAAAAAAACAATGACAGTCCACGTTTGATGTCTACAACAGACCTGTCCAGAAATGTCCGCATGTCCCCGCCTCCCGGATTTCACCGCTTGAGGAGTAAGGGCCGGGCAGCTGGCCAGGCTCCCTCGTTAGCCGAGGTCACGCCTGCTTTCACACGCCGGCCTCCCGTTGTCCAGCACACACCTTCAGGCATTCGGTGCTCGGAGCCCCGTGAGGTGTGGATGGTGACATCCGTGACAGGTGACCGCCGTCGGGAGTCAGGACGGCGTTCCCACTGGAAGGCATTGAAACCCCCGGGTCTGCGCGTAACCTGGTCCATGCTTTCGGGAGCCTATATTCTTTTTAGTGAGCAAACTCGTGTCAAGTAGAAAATGAATAGTGCTAAACGGTGAGGCACTGCTAGACCATCACGGGTGGGGGAGATTGAATAGACAACCTGCTCAGACGCCGTGGGAATGACCCAGGTTGTTTGTGACAGAAGCAGCTGGAGAGGTGGGGACGGGCACGTGTGGGGCCTGGGAGCCAGGGACGGTTCTTGAGAGCCGTTCCAGAAGTGCCCTCGGTGAAAAGCCGGTGGGAGGAAGGACAGGGGATCTGGAACTCGCTCTCACAAATGATGTGACGAGGGAGGGGAGGAGGTCTCCTCCTAAACGCTGGCTTACCTCTCCCGCCGCCTCCCGCAGCACTCGGGTAACGCTTGCTCCGCTTTCTCCTTACAGATCTGATGAGGTTTGCTGACCACGGGGCTGCCATGAACGCTCAGAAGCGCTTTCCGTGTGAATTTTGCGGGCGGGCGTTTTCCCAGGGCTCCGAGTGGGAGCGGCACGTCCTGAGACACGGCATGTAAGTTGAGCCATCCCCCGACGCCTTGGCCCAGAGGGAGGTGATAGGGCGATCAGGTTCTTCGTGGTGGTGGTTTTGTTCCCCTGCCAACACCCGGACCCCTCTGTGTCACATACCCGGGCCTGGGAGGAGAGACAGATGTCAGGAACTAGTGTCTCCTTTTCGGTTGGTGTTGTAAATGGTCACCCAGACACAAGTCAAATGACAAATCCCACTCAAGCCCTCGCGTACAAGTGTCGCGCTTTCTCCAGCCAGTGTCCCTTCAGCTCTCATTAGCGTGGCGTTCTCTGATAGAGCGTGGACCGGGGTCAAAAGATCTGGCTTCTGTTCCTGCCTCTGATGACTCATTCCCTGAGTGGCCTGGAACATTCCCACGCACCTCTTGGTGCCTTCAGTGCTCTGCCTCGGGGACAGAGCCAGCTTCTGCCTGCCTCCCAGGTAGGTGGGAGCACACCTGTAAAACACCTGTAAGATCCTTGAATATAAAATTATCCCCTTAGTCCACCAGATACGGGGCCTACGAGTTGGTGCTTTTAGCAGAAAATACCCCTGAGACCTGAAGCACCTAAACTTCAGAGACCATAACTCAGCTTCCCAAGACATGGGTTCGGTCTTGGGGTTTTTGCTTTTTGTTTATCTCTATGATTTGTTTCTGGACCTGTCCATTAACTCTTTAATACCGGGCTGCTCTTTCAGTCTTAATAAACACAGCCAACCTCCTAGCTTCCGGGTTCCGCTGAGGAGTTTGAGCATCAGACAATACTTGCTCTGACCACTTACAGCTTCTCTCTGTTCCCAGTAGAGGCGGGAAACATAAAACCATTATTATTCATCTGGAAACAAAGCATGATGTAATCAAACCATAGCATGATCATGGGCCTTTTTGTAGGTTCAAGTACCAGCAATACTTGACCTAAGCACAACGTGTAGCAAGGATAAGTCGCTCACAATTTAGTCATCCTTTCGTGGCATTTGTCCCAAGGAAACCCCAAGGCCTTTTGTTAAGGATGTGAGTCTTTTTTCATTTAACTAGGAAACAGTAAACACTCACCTGTCTCTGCCATCCATGTTCTCCCAGGGCGTTGAACGACACCCAGCAGGTGAGCAGAGAAGAAATCCACCTACAAGAGAGCGTGCAGGACAGTATTAAGATGCCCTCGATAGAGGAGAAGGAAGATGACGAGGCGCTCGGGATAGACTTTTCCCTAAAGAACGAGACAGTAGCCATCTGCGTAGTCGCTGCCGACAGATCTCTCCTGGAGAATGCAGAGGCCGAAAAGGAATAAGCGTGGGGTGGAATTCTGGATCACAACCTTACTTGAACCGTGACGCAAAGTGGGAGGGCCAGCTCGGGCTGAGACGTGGGGGACAGAAAAGAGAAGACAGAACAAAGCTGCTTTTTCGGACTGAACAATCTATTTTCAAAGCACTGGTACCTGTGTGAGTGAGTATGTAAATTAAAGTTATTTAAATGGTTGGAATATGTGGCTCCTTTTCCATCACTACACCTTCCCTCCGGATCTTCAGCGTGGAAGTTTCGCTCGTGGTGGGATGCACAGCGCCTCCCGGGCACGGCGTGGCCTGTGGTGGTCTTGGACAGTGTGTGGAAACAAGCTCCATGACAGTAGAAGACTTCTTAGGGGAACAACATTTTCTGACGCACAACTTTCTGTGCGTTTTTCTAGTTTTCATACCTTAAGCTTTTTTCAAGACCTAACTGCAGCCGCTTTGGGAAAAAAACAAAAACAGAAAACAAAAAAACTGCTTTGCATAAAACAGTCACCTGTTTCCTAGTACCTCAAACTTAACCAAGGGAATTCTCTGCATTTGTCAGTACTACCTGTCGTCGTCGTGGTTAAATGTAGAGAGAACTGCTGGGCAAGATGGTGAATGGAGAAAAAAAAAAGAGTTTTAAAGAAAGGAACACAAATTGTGCTTAAAATCCCCACGTGGGTTTTATTTCTTAAAATACTGTGATTTTTTTAATTATTTTAGTAAAAAACAAAACAAAAAAAAGAAACAGACTTTAATTACTAGATAACTGTTTGTGAATTGTCATCCTTTATTCCAGGTAAGCTGTTTATTAGTGTTCAACTATGATTTAGACTTTGGTAGACTCATACAAGCTAATTTTACGGTGACTGTGGAGTTCCGTTTGCCACATGTTCATTTTCTATCAGCTTGAGTGTTACAAACACAGCACAATTCAGTTTTTCATATAAATTGTTTTTCTTTGTGTGTGTGTGTTGATATTGTTTTAATTTGGGGCAAGGGAGATTTAGGGTTTTTTTGTGAATAGGAATGTTTTTATTTTAAACATGGAAATAACAAAGAAGTTAACTTTTTTTTTTAATTTAACTAAAGAACCAAACTTTTTGGCACAGCTATGCAGCTTGTGGGCCAGATGAGGAAGTCCTCTTCACCCTTTTGTTGCTTGTCAAATTATCACACTATCCGTCTCACACAAATACGTTCTGTTAGGATGGGCTGGCTTTTGTGTGTGATTTCCAATCTGTGTTTTGCTTTTGTTTGCAATGTGTGTTTTTTGGGGGGGGCGGTTTCTCATTTAACTTGGTGGGGAAGGGAATCCCATCCCTTTGGTGAGAATGGACAAGAAATACTTCCATCCTACAAGGAGCCTGGAGAACTACTTTTTTGTTGTTTGTTTAAATCTAGCTGCCAGCTGCTCCGTTTCCCCATCTTAGCTTTTTCAGGAGGGAGCGGCTTAGACTAAATCTAAGTCTACATTTATAATATGTTCTGATTGTGAACAGAGAGTTTTTGTTACAAAGAGTAGAAAAGAACTTTCCTTGAAGCCTAGGTTTTAGAAGCCTATGAGCTTGCGTGCTTGGATGTGTGTGTTCTCGTGCGTATGTGTGTGGGTGTGTGTGAGTCCTTTGGTTTTCATGTTTTTTGTTTTTGTTTTTTTTTTTACTTGGAAGGGTTGAGGGAGGGGGAGGGAAGAGAGGGAAGGGTATTGCAGAGATGACAGTGTCCCACATAGCTTCAAATAAAATCCATGGAAAGATACTGCATTTGTGGAATAAGTGCTTACTTGAAAAGCATGTTCTTCCTTTATTTTCTTGCTGTTAAGACTTTTTTTTTTGTAGGGCATTTATCTTAATTTTTTTTTTTAGGGATGAGGGCCATCATGTGGAAACCAGAAAATGGGGAAAGTGTAAACTATCTAAACAGAGATTTCATTTCGTGTCCATATTTGTTTTTAATTGGCCTCATTTCAAATGTATTAAACAGTTCCATACCTGGATTGGGTGTTTGTAATGGTTACCAAAAAACAAACAAAAAAGAAAAAAAAGGAAAAGAGAGAAAAAGAAAAAAAAAGAAAGAAAATAATTGTGACATGCTTTTATCACTACTTTATTTTTCAAATAACATGTAAATATTGTAATCCATTGGATTTTGTTTTGCTAACCTGTTAATAAAAATATGGGACCATTATCCTTGTAACAAGGCTAGAATGTCATTTTTTTTCTTTTTTTCAAACATATACCTGATATTTTGTGGCCGCACATTTTGGATGCATTATTATAATTCTGTTGACTGTAATGACATAGAATTTACAACATTTTTTTTGTTTAATTTATACAGAGGACATTTTTTTCAGAGCTTGAGAGAAGAAAGTAAATAGCAAAATGAGAACCTATTGACTCCAATAATCAGTGTTTCCCAATACTTGATGAAAGATAGGGAGATCCTGAGTTCTTGAAGCCAAGGGTTTAAAAAAACAACAAAAAACACACAAGTAGGTTATTCAAGTTGTTTGCAACATACATTTTGTAATAAAATGTGAGAAATTAATAAAGAATTTTTTTCACATGTGTCTATGTGCATCTGTTGGAGATCATTGATAGATATGATGGCAGATAAATGTAGAAAGGATGTTGCATTGCCCCTGAATCTACACAGGTCTGGAAAGCAAAGGTAAAACTAAGGTGAGGTGTGAGCTGGGATTTTAAAATGTTCCTATTTTTGCATCAGGTAATGTATCCTCAACTGGGGGATTTTATGGAGGGAATGTTTTCCATCAAAATTGTGAATCAGTGTGTATGACAGTTCAGAAGGAGGAAGTGCCCGTGATTAATGTCATCTGGGGACCCTGAATCCATGAGCACAGCTATTTTAAACTAACTGCAAGTTACACCCACTGCCACAAACTATCTTCCTGTGCATCCCGCACCAGCAATTATCATCATTAACTTTGTGAGCTACGCTGTTATAAAGCAAAGGAAAAATTAATAGTCATGAAACCTAGAAGAGTAAGTCAACATCAACAACACCGATTGTTCGACTCGAGCTGACTTACCCTGTCGGCCTTCAGTGTTAGGAGACAATGGCTCGTGGATCATTTGTTCTGAGTTCATCCAGAAGTTTGGTTCTCATCCTTCCTCATCTCCTTTTCCCCTTCACAAAAGAAAGTTTTACTTATTAGAGTATATAAAACACAACAAGAGAGAACAGATAAATCAGGACCCCAGGGAAATGAGGACTGAGTAGCTAAGTGATTGATAATGGGGAACTGGCAAAACGCATTCCATGAGGTTATATTTGGCTCTGAGCTTCCTGGTTAGCAAGGCAAAAAGTGATCAACCAAGAATCAATCTTAGTAACTTACCAAATGGTCAAGGGATACTCCACCTTTTCTGGAACTGCAGGTGGAGAAGTTTCTTCTGTATATTTCTCTAAAGAAGTGAAGGTGACAATGGACTTGTCTGTTGTAAAGCATACCTATTCTCATTACCTCCATCAAATAGTTAGTGAGCAATGTTTTCATTGAGTTCATGTGTAATCCATACTCCCTCTCTGTCTTACGGAGAGGAAGTGGGATGTATATATTAGTCATGGTAGGGCTGCAACAAAGCAAAACCTTAGCACAATAAGGTTCACTTAATTCTTATATATTCCCAGTGGGGGGCTCCCTTTCATCTGGCAATTCAGGGATCCAAGCTCCTCCATCTATATCCCAGGGTCATTGCTGAGAGCTTGCAGGTAGTCTACCCACTCAAATACCTCACCCAGGGAGCAGCACCCATCACTTCGTGTCTTGCTTCATGGGCTAGACCTGGTCCCACAGCCCACCTACCCATGAGAAAGTGGTCTTCTCTACCTGAGTACCCAGGAAGAACATGAACTGACAAGCTCCACCATGATCAGGAACTTACACCGTGGAAACAGGAGGGGGGATAGAAGCCCCCCGTTCTTTAGAAAGCACAGGGTGCTGGTCCCATTACCCATGTACTTAACCAGCATTTTTGAGCAACTATTTGCTGCTCTCCACTGTGTAACGAATGAGACACGACACCTGTCTTCCCATAGCTAGTGAGGGCAGAGATGCACCCTGGGAGAAATGACTCCCATGAAGACCCTGGAGCTTGCTGGGCCCTTAGCTTCCTGTGGTGAGGCTTTGCCCCCACCTCGAAGTGATGCTGACAACCCTGGGGGAAGATGACCTTGACTGCGAATGCCTTTCCTCTGTCCGTGGAAAAGCACGCATTTGAGTTCGGGAGGCATGTGAGAAATCGGTTCCTCATACACAGGGTGAGCCCTTAGCCCTTAGCTTAACAAAAATTACGCTAAGATACACTCCTTTCCTTGCAGCTATCTGTATTTCACGGCCAGGGGAGTGATGGGGACAGCACTGGATCCCAGGAGACCATAAGACGCTTCAAAGTATCAAGCTCATCTCCTGAAAATGTCTGTTCTTTTCCAAATGCCCTGCCCTACAAATGCTGTTCCCTCTGCCTCAGTGTGAAACTCCTTTTCTTCACTGTAAGTTATCTGCCCTTTAAGACTCAGCCTCAATATAACTTTTTTTAAATCTTCACCTGAGGATATTTTTTTCCCCATTGATTTCTAGAGAGTGGAAGGGAGGGAGGAGGGGGAGAGAGAGACATCAACAGGAGACACATTGATTGGTTGCCTCCCCTACGAGGTCCCACCAGAGCTGGGGAGCCTGCCACCCAAGTATGTGCCCTTGACTGGGAATCGAACCCATGACCCTTCAGTCCACAGGCTGACGCTCTAACCACTGAGCTACCGGCCAGGAACCAAATATAAGTTTTGATTTGAAGCCTTCCTGACTGCCTACATGTCACATGACGGGAACGGTCACCCCACTTATCACCTGTGCCCTGTCTTCATAAAGGTTCACTGAGGACTCCTCGCCCCACCCCCGCTCCTGCTCCAACTTGCCGCAGCTGAGACTGCTGTCAGATGCAGCTAGCCTTTTAAATTCAAATATATTCCTGTTGATACCGAGTGTTAGTGATCTTCTTTGGCATCGATGCCACATTTTCTTTCGGAACTTGAGATTGCTTTTTTAAATATCTAAGTAAAAATATGCAGTTTGGTAGATGAAAAATGTCTTTGAAACTCTAGGCTCTCTCTCTCTCTGAAGAAATGTCAGAGAACTGAACACCCTCACCACCACCCTCCTCTCTTGGCCACCCTCCTCCTCTCTTGTCCTGTAAATAGGAAAGGGATGGGGAGGGCCACTAGGTCTTAAGATTGGATGTCAGTGGTGACCAGCTGCAGGGGGGAAGGGGGGAAGGGGAGCAGAAGCCAGAATTGGCCCTGATGGCGGTGGAGACATGTGGCTGTGACAAGTGGGGTGAGATGACTGTCAAGATGTGGAAAGAAGCAGGCAAGGGTGGGGGATGGTTGCCTGAGAGGCAGGTGGAGGGAAGACTTCTGCAGAATGCCAGTGATGGGGACACGTTTGTTACACTGGAGGGAAGGAGCATGGCAGCGCCAGGACAACTGACAGGCAAAGTCACAGTGGGTCCAGAGCAATGGCTGTGCAAGTGAAGAGGTCCCTCTCCAACCCCACCCCCACCCCCAGGGGAAGAGGAGAGGGAAGTGCTCTCCAGGTGCATTTGCAAGTGGAAGATGCCTGGGGTGGATGGAGTTCATGCTGATGAGCCCTCCCCTTGAGGTGAAATCCAAAGTGACAGGTGGGGGTGAGTCCGCAGGGGGTGAGATCTGGAGTTGCTGAGGGCCCTGCAGAAGGGAACTGAGTGGAGGGTTTGGAGAAGCTGAGCACAACTGAAAACAATTAGTTATTATTATGGTCTCCATGTGACACAAATCGCTTATTCAAAGGGTTCGGGGCAATAATCTTTTGTTAGGACTTCCCTCACAACACTCCCCCTCCCACACGCACACACTCCACCGCCACCTAATAAAGAAAAATCTGGAAAGAGAGAGACAGCTCTTGGAATCAGAAGGGACACTTCCTTTCTCCGCCTACTTAATTATCTGGCTTTTTGAATTAGGGGTGGAAAGCAAGCTTGCCTTGTTTTTATTCAGTTTCTCTCTTGAGCTTGCTCCCATTAATAAAGCAGCGTGGTTCCGTTTAGCTAACTGCATGCATGATTTCCAGAAGCCACCTCACAATGTGGCAGGAACACAGCCTCTGGCTAAGCGGCAGCAGCTTAACCGCACTGTGTAGAGAGGAGCAGGACAGCCAGTGCCTCTGAAATCCACTTAAGAGTGAAATCCCCGGGCTGCAATCCTGACCTTTCCCTGAGGCTGAAAGAGCCTGCTCCGGAGGCTGATTGGCAGGCTGCAGCTACAGGCCCCGCCCATCCACGCTTCCCATCAAGTGGGAAGCCTGCCTCTGTGTGTCCTTCTGTCCTTGATGGGCCACCAGCCTGAAGGCTGCTGGGCATTTTGGAAGGAGAGATAGATGCTGCTTAAGGAATGGTCATCGAGAGCAAAAAAAGGAGGAGGGGGCATCCAAGGGCAAAGAGGAAAACCTATGGAAATCACGTGAGTCTGGTCTACAGTCACCCACTGCCTTCTCAGATTTGGGTCAGGGAAGAGACTACCCCAATGGGCTTTCTGATGTCAACCCGGATGCCAGACTGAGGCACCGTGGGCAGGAGGAAGGTCAAGGAACAGGAATGGCATGACTGAGCTTTCATTCCATTTCGTGAGTGTAGATGGTGTGTGGGTATAGCACAGCTGGTGAAGGGCAGAGTCTGCACCCAGGCTGCCTCGGTTCAATCCTGACTCCTCCACTCACTGTGTGGCCTTGGGCGAGTAACGTAACCTCCCTGCATCTCACTTTCCTCATCTGTGTAACTGAGGATAAAAGTTACCTAGTCCTGCACATTACGAGGATTAAACATGTAAAGCAGTCAGCATAGCGCCTCTCCCATGGTCTGTGCCCAACTGATCTGGTCCATCATGATGCTCTTGCTGCAGTTGACTCTTTAAGGACCTGGAACCTTTGTTTCCCCATCTGCAGAGAAGGGACAATGTGGTCTTCAGTTAAAAATAGATTAGAGAGAATGCGACATGTCTGGCCCGTGGTAGGCACTTGATTTGTGGCCACTGAATCTACACTTACTGATTTTTCTCTTGCTGGGCCTACAAAAATATAAAGGGCTTGGTTTCTCCAGACAAAATGTGTAGCAACAGAAGATATTTAGCTCCCAGTATGGGCTCTAGGTTCAAAGAGAACTCAGTTTGAATGACCAGTCTTCTGTTTGCTTCAAACCCTTGGACAGGCTACTTACTCTTTCTCTGCCTCAGTTTCTTCATTAAACGGAGAACAGTAGTATCTACTGTGCAAATGCACTGAGATAAGGCAGAATCTGGACCAGAGGGGGGCCGCAATGTGGAATGCACGCTTCTTGAGGACAGGGTTTCCCGTGATATGCTACACCTATGAGCACACCTGGCCCAGAGGAGGACTGACTGGGAGGTGAGGCAGGAGCACACCCGAGTCAATTTCTGAAATGAGGCGTGGCCCAAGGGGAACTCATGATTTCATCTGTAGCTCAGCAGGGTCAAGCTGGTGCTCACATCTTCAAAGCCTTCAGTATCAGATGAGCAGGTATCACTGGTAGCTGGGTCTTAATTTTGTCAGTACAGTTATCTGCCAGTCTTCTAGAAACGTAACTATTGCTCTGCAAAAAGCTTCTCTGCAGGGGTTCAGGGGGCACTTTTACTAGTAAAGTCCTAAGTGACTTCCAGGGAAGAGGCTTCCCCACACCATGGATGGCCACGCTTTGATGGAAACAACATGAGTAGATGCCTGGTTTCCATGAACTAATCTATTAATTTAAGTCTGGCCAGAAACAGAAATATGGTCACTGCCCTGGTTTGAACATAAGTACTACAGGACTCTTGCTTATGATTAGCGAAGATGCTGGAAGATCCTAATTGGCTCCTACATCACACTTTGAGAACCTTTAAACCAGGCTCCCAAGTCATTGAAGAATTAAACAAACTGCAACGATAATTTAAAGAATTAAAAAAACTGCAACAATGATGAGGCCAGTTACTATCGGTTGAGCACAGACTATGGGAGAGGCACTGGCTACATGCTCTACGTGTTCTAGTGCCTCGGCGCTGCAGGCTTTATTGTTCACATCTAGAAGAGAAGCAGAACTTCTCCCCTAAACATAGTCTGTAAAACTTTCCTCGTAACCTGATTGGGTCAACTTAGGTTGGCCCACACATACAGCCCTGGATCTCTGCCAGGTGATCACTATCATCTGATTGTTTTAGGCTAATCGTGATTCCCATCTGGTATAGGAATGGGTTGTGGGGAAATCTGGGTTCCATTAGGAAGGAGGAAATGGAGGCTAGATGTCGGCTCCACAACCAGCAGTCCCCCCTTACGTAGGTGCTGAACACTGACTTGGTGAAATGAATAAAAATGAGTGTGTGGCCTGGCGCTCCTAGGAGCTGTTCCACTGGGGAAGTCCACCCGTAAAGTAGGAGGGCCGGGCTCTCACTGATCTAGGCACAACTTCTCACTGATCTGGGCACAGCTGGGTCCTTTCCAATCTGATGCTTCTACTCCTCAGCAGTCCTCTTGCTCAGAGAGGTTAACGTAAACTTCTCCAGCCATGTGCAAGCGTGTCAAGACTTCGCAGGTGGTGTCCGTGTCTCCCCATCTCAGACCACTTCCTTGACTCTAGAGCGGTGCTGCTTCTCTTATCTGCCTTATGACCCAATCAGCGCTCATTCATTTTTAAGAACCAGAGTTTCTCCTTGGAGACAGTCAAGGAATGACAGCCCTTCTCCACAAGCCTGTGTCCCCTAATGAACCCAACTCACTTCTCAGGGAGGTGGTGAGGGCAGGTGGTAATCTGGGCCTGTAGACTCTGATGAGTCTATCTTACAACACCAGCTCCACGACTGACTCTCAGGAGGACCATGGGAAAATCACGTAACCTCTCTGAGTCTCCTTTATCCACAGAACAAGGTGTTCATAAGTAAAGCAAGGCCTTCCCCACCTCAAAGAATGGGCTTTGGAAAACTGCCAGAGTAATAGGAGACTTTGGATTTGGGGAAATTAAGATCTTACAGAGACTTGGGGGGAAGAAGGGGAAAACATCAGTAGAAAACCCATGAAAGGTCTCGAATATATATGTTCAATTTTTCCTAAAATAGAGTAAAAAAAGACATAAAATGTCAGTGCCATTTAAGACATATTAAAACGCTAATAACAAGTGCTATCCAACTAATTTCTATTTGCCATCCCTGGCTTGTAAGAATATTGCAACATCTCTCTCCCCTTAAGTTTAAAGGAAGATACTGAACATTCAGGCTGTTGGTAAGAGGAGATTAAGAGTTTGTTGGTTGGCTTGTTTGCTCTCAGGTTCAGGTCTCCATCCATATTGTCATTGCCTTTCTGCTGGTTTGCTTGGGCATTGTTTTCTCCTGTTCCCCAGAGACCCAGCTCAAGCACCTCAGAGAGCAAATCCCATGCACCATCTGTCTACAGGGGCCTGCTCCGCCCCTAGGGCTCCCAGTCTCTGGGAAACACTACACTTTCCTAGTCAGCCAAGGAGAAACCTGGGCACCGGCCCTGACACCTTCCCCACACCAGCCCCTCACCTGCAACAGGTCCCCAGATCCAGTCATCCACCTTGAAACACCCCATGAATCCGCCTCACTCAGGGCTGTAGCTTAGCTTTCATTATTTATTAAAACCCCTACAACCATTTCCTGTCCGACCAGACTACACGAGGCAGCCGGAATGGAGACAAATTTGATTCTGCAGCTCCCTTTCTGAAAACCTTTCAGCGCTTCTAGTTCCATCTTCCTAGGCCCCTGCCCCAAACCTCCTCCACCATAAAGTATACCCTGTGGCCCCCCAACTATTCAAGCTCTATCGACTCCCCCTGCCTTTCCAACAAGCTGCTCTAATTGCTTGAACATTTTCCCCCACCCCCAGCCTGGCTAGGTCCTCTTTGCCCTTAAATACTCAGCTCAGATTTCACCACTTTGTGCCTCGGTTTTTTCACCCCATAAAATGAGCACAATCTTGGTACTTACCTCATAGGTTGTTGGAAGGAAGAAATGAGTTAATCCCTGTAAAGCATGAGGAACTGTGCCCGGCAGTTTGGTCAATGTTAGCTATTACTGTCCTGTCCAGGGATCCTTGACGCTGAACGGTATTCCCCACACTGCCCCGCACCTCCCTCACCACGCCCCTTGACAATCTGAACGCAGGTGGAATCACTAGACTTCGAATTCCTTGAGAGCCTACACAGGGTCCCGTTTACCTGTCTCTGCTCAGAGTAGGGCCAGGGCACCGGAGGGACAGAGTGAATGTTAGTTGAACGAATAAATGTTCAGGCCACGCGGCCCTTGGCCACTCTCTGAAAGTCGTTCCAAATGACTTGTGGCAACTCTCTCTCACTAGGACTTCTGACAGCATAGCCCGAGATGTCTGGATTTCTGCCCCGGCTCTCACTAACCAGAGGCACACAACCCCATCAACGCGCTTGTTAGTGGCATGACAGGCGGAGTGACTCTCTCCTTCACGTTAAAAAGGAAAAAAAAAAAAAAGAAGAGGAAAATGACTTAGTCCTCACTGTCAACTGTGGCAAATAAACGTCGCTATTACACACTCCAGAACTCAAGGAGCAACACGTAATTAGGCACAGGTTCAATCAGGAGTGAGAGGCAGGCTGGGTGAGAGCTCCGAGTACGAGTGGCTCATTTGCACTGCAGAAGAGGGATGTTGATGTTCATGCAAATGCTGTCTCTAAGATTCCCAATTAAATAAACACATTAATATTTTTAAGGCCCAACCTAGGCGAAATGCTCTTGCTGAGAGAAGGTGTAGGGAAGCTGTGTAGGTGTGTTTCTGAGTGGCAGCAGCGCATTTATTATGCGTTGACTTGTTTTCTGATTATAAAACTAATATATTCTCATTGTGAACACCTTGGAAATATATAGAAAACAATAAAGAAGAAAATAAAAATCTGTAATAATCTTATCATACACTTGGTCCTGTCGCCCACTGGATTTGCTCTTCCTACATTCAGCAACTCACTCAGTAAATGATCTCATCTGCTCCTGTGGCTTCAAATGCTGTCTTTATGCTCATGATTCTCACATTAATATCTCCAGTCCCATCCTCTTCACCAGGCTCCAGACTAGATGTCAAGAGATAGAGCCTTGTGGATACTTAATAGCATCAGAAACTCATTTTGGCCACAATCAATCTCGTGTTTTCCACCCTCTCCCCACAAAACTGTTTTCTCTTCTCATCTTCTCTTTTATTAAATGTCACCACGACACCCAGTTGCTTAAGCCAAAAACTAGAAGTCATTCCCTAACCTTCACACACATTTAGTTCATCAGCAAATCTTAACTCTACCTTCCAAAGACATCCCAATTTCCTGCATATCCTCCCTCTCTACCACCATCACCCAAGTGCAAGAGGCCAATATTTGTTGCTTAGAATTTTATAAGACCAGTCCCCTACGCAGTGGTCGGCAAACTCATTAGTCAACAGAGCCAAATATCAACAGTACTTCTTCAAAATAGACTCGCCCAGGCCGAAAACTGACTTCTACACATGGGCCATGAAGTTTCAATCGCACTGTACATGTGCCCGCACGTGGTATTTTGTGGAAGAGCCACACTCAAGGGGCCAAAAAGCCGCATGTGGCTCACAAGCCGCAGTTTGCCGACCACGGCCCTAGCCCATGTCCCTGCTTTCTCTATTCTTTGTACTGGAGTCAGAATGATATCTGGTTGTTTTCTTAAATTAATAGCTAAAACATTGCAAAAACATAAATAATTTCAGATCTTGATTCAAGTAGCGTTTCAGAAATCAGCACCTACTATGGACTACATCAGCAGTGTCTGAGTTGCAAGATAGTACCACAGTTGACCAAGAGCAAGCTTGGAACTCTTCATTGGTTTACCTTTCTACCTCTACTGAATGAAGTGATGATTACTTCTTTTATTATTTCACTAGAGGCCCGGTGCACGAATTCATGCACGGGTGGGGTCTCTCTGGGTGGCCTGCAGGGATCAGGCCGAAACCCGCAGCCCAACGCCACCTGCAGCTCCTATCTGCTGCTCCTGCTCATCCCAGCCCCACTATGCCTGCTGCGGGCTTGCGCCCATTCAGTTACGATTGGGAGAGTCTTGCGCTGCCGCAGCAGTGCTCACCAGCCATGAGCCCTGCATCTGGCACCCTCCCAAGGGGAGTGGCCTGCGGGATCGGGCTGAAACCAGCTCTCCAACATCCCCCGAAGGGTCCCGGATTGCGAGAGGGCACAGGCCAGGCTGAGGGACCCCACTGGTGCACGATGATCAGGCCTCGGAGGGACTGTGGGAGGGCTCCAGGGTATGTCCAGCCCATCTCGCTCAGTCCTGATTGGCCAGACCCTAGCAGCAAGCTAACCTACTGGTTGGAGCATCTGCCCCCTAGTGGTCAGTGCACATTACAGCCAGCAGTTGAGCAGCCTTAGCATATCATTAGCCCTGGTGGTCAGTGCACGTCATAGCCAGCAGTTGAGCAGCCTTAGCATATCATTAGCATATTATGTTTTGGTTGGTTGTTCAGTTGTTCTGCTGTTTGGTCTATTTGCATATTACCCTTTTATTATATAGGATACCATGAATTTCCAATCTATGACTCAAGTGAACCAAAGGTATAACTTTAAAAATATTTTTTCTCATAATTAAACTTTGTATTTGTCTGGAACCACCATGTTGTCTAGTGACAGAAAATTCAATCTATTTAATTCTGGATACACTCAATCACTTCAGGTTTGTTTTTTGTCTCCTCAAGTTTAAACTCAGCCAATGTGGATTTTCTCTATGCTTTCCTTCTGCTCACCACCTGAGATTTATCTAAACTGATGGAGGTAGTGGGGGTGGGGAAGGCCTTTATAGGAGCTGGTTTACAGCTGTCATCTATCCTTGCTAAAATCTAAGAACTTTGTTTTGTGTGGTCTTTGGTTAACTCCACCTTTACCAGGTAAGATGGACCCCACCCCACCATCAATTCCAGGTGTCAATTGATCCAAATGTTCCATGCCTGACCCTCTATCAACCATTGCTGGACACAGGAGGGTTCCAGATACTCTTCCATGACAGTCTGGGGCCACGCACAACAGAACGGTCTATTGTGGACTCTCCATGGACCCTGCTGCCATTTCCTCTCTAGTCCACCGTGCTGCCTCTCTTGGGTCGCACTTGGAAAGTTCTGTACAGGTCCTTTCTGCAGGCTTTCCAAACCTATCGACGTGCTCTGTCATCTCCTAGCCCAGGATTAAGCTTACTGGGGCGGAGAGGATTAGTGTGGTAGACACGGAGCCACAGAGCTACCCAGATCCCTCTTCACAGAAGGCCTTGTGCCCAGCTGCCGGGAGCAAGTGCAGTCGGCAGATGGTCTCCAAGCTGTCAGCTCCTCCCAGATGCAGAAAGTCACCTTGCCCTTCCCAGAGCTGCGTGTATCTGATAACTGAGTTAGGTAAATGTCTAGCCATTCCAACCAACACAGGACAACTCTGGTGGTAATATTTACTCCAGTGTCCTACTGGCCCAGGCTCTGTCAGGCTTGCATCCCGATCCATCTCCTCCCTCAGCCAATCCTGCTTTCTTTCCCTTCCTTTCTTAGGTGTTAATTCTTCATCAGCATTTTGCACCCAAACTTCATCTCACCGTTTACTCGCGGAGCACCCAACCTGCAACATTTGTGAAGCTGAGCCACGTTCAGGGTCCCTTCTGAGGAACACTCACTGCAACTCTTGCTTCCCTGGGACCCTCTCCCATCAGCCCCCCAGCTCAGCCCCTGGAGTCTCCTCAGGATCAGAAGAACTAGACCAACCGTTTAAAACTCTTTTAATATATTTTTAAACTTTGTATATTTCTTTATATTTCAAGTATTTTTAATATGTCATCCTGCAATCTCCCCAAGCCTACTGTAAACAGCATGGCACCTGGCTTCTGGCACAGGAAAAGCCATGCTTTTGAAACAAAAACTTTTTTCTATCAACCTGGGTTTTTGTGTGTTTTTGTTTGTTTGTTTGTTTGTTGCCAGGACTTTAAGAGGCTCTTTTGAAACTCAAGATTGAGAATTGATGCCTTTGTTCTCTTTTGTTTGGCTGTGGCCTGCCTTCCTTGAGGCAAAGAGCTTAGACTGCCCTAACTGTGGCCGGAAAGATAGAAGGTTCCCAGGGTCTAGTATAAAGGTGGAGGCATGTGTGTGTGGGATATGGAAAAGGCCTGGGTTAACACAAAATCTTATCCTTGTTTGCCAGATACCTGTAGCCTTCTAAATACCACTGAAAAGAGGTAGAGCTCAAATCTGTTCTGGTTATGAAACCCAGACATGGGAGGCTAAGCCACAGGAAGGGCGAGAACTCTAAAAAAATATGCAAAGTCACCTGAAAGAGAGAGCAGCACCAACAAGAGTAGGGCTCTGTTACATCTCAATAGATATATGACCCACAAGATGGAGTTAGAAATGTTAAGGGTTATCAAGAGAAAGAGTCTCAGAAGCTGATGTGGACAGTTCTATTGGCAAGTCCCTCCCCCCTGTGTTGATTGATAGATGCCAAACATCTGTAGTATTCTGTGACCGCCGTAGCCCTTAAGGAAACACACTCTGTTTAGTCCCTGTGACATGCTTTAACCAACAGACTACAGAGGACTAAGCCTAAAAGGGCATAAGCCTTAAGAAGACCTGTTTGCTTCAACTTTTGTGCTTTTAGGAGTTCTGAGCCCCATGTTAGGAGTCTGGAACCATTGTGGGGAAAACCTACGGACAAGCCATGTGGAAAGAGAGATCTTGAGATTACTATATGGAAAGAGAGGAGGCACGGCCATCCCAGAATCCCAACTGAGCCCAGCCCCCACTGGCCCACCAACACAAGCAGCCACTTGAGTGGCCTCCAGTCAGACCAGTGGAATGAATTGCCCAGTTGAGTGCAGCCCATTATGAAGAATTATATGAATCTCTATGTTTTCTGTTTTAATCCCACTAAGTTTGGTGGTACATTGCTATACAACTGTAGTCAACTAAAAGGAAGTTGTAGCTTACAGACTTCAAGTCTTCAGGGCAGGCCCTCCAAATTATAAAATGAATTCATTAGACATCTTAATTAATGCCATTAAATATTCAACTCACCTTACTCCCTCTGTGCCAATTCCAGGCTCATGCATCAACCTTCTAACCCGGCCCGACCCCCCAGCCTCTGCCCTGCAATGCAGTTCTGACTTAAGGGAAAGAAGCCACTAGTAGAAGACTGTGGAGAGCTTTCTTCCTGGCTGGGAGAGGCTCACTTCTCACTGTGTCCTCACATGGCCTTTTCTCAGTGTCCGGGCCCAGAGGGAGACCAGACACAAATCCCAATGCATCAGTGCCCTACCCTATGACCTCATTTAACTTCAATCACTTCCTTGTATGCCCTCTCTCTAAATACAACCTCGCTGGGGTTCAACCTGTGAATGCTGGGGAGACACATTCAGTCTGTATCAATGGTAAAGATTTAGACCAGTTAGGTCGTAGAGAGGCAGGGAGTTGAGAAAGCTCCGGTTTAGTGGCCATTATTTTCTGTGACCTAGGATACAAGACCATCTGTTGATGATGAGTGGGATCTGGAGAAGGAGGAGGCCAGAGGAAAGGAAGAACATGTGGGAACAGAGTAAGGGAAGGAGGAGGCCTTGGCAGGAAGGCTTGAGAGCCCTGCTTGCAGGTGAATGCATAGATCTGAAATGAAGCTTCTTCAGAGCATGGTTAAGCACTTTCATTTGGGAGCCATCATAGTTCAGGAGCAATCAATAGTCAGGAGCAGTGAATTTATCCCGGGTAAGAGAGGAGAGAGAGGAAGAGAGGAAGAGGGAGAGAAGGGGGGGGTGGTGAATGTAGTTGAAGAACAGTCCTTAGATCCAGGTGAGATTAGTAAAAGAGCAAAAATGAGATGGGATTGGGTGGGAGGGGGAATTTAGATGGGATCAGAAATACTGGGATAAAAGTAAAGAGAGGGCTTAGGAGTATCTTAAAAATAGCCTCTCATTTCACAAGAACCCACGAAGGTTAATGGTTCCATTTGTGTCTAAACCTGAGAGGCTGGTTTGGTAGCTGCTTGAGCGACCCCCGGCCATGCTCTGTGCCTTTCTCTCTTGGGTGGACCGCTTAGCTCACACACTCATCTGTCGTGTCGCCTTTGTTACAGAGCCATGGAGCTGATGGGAGGTGTGTGTGAAACTGTATTTCTAAAGAGAGGCTCCTTAAGGAAGAACCATTCCTGAGAATTTCCCCAAGTCAAAGAGACCCATTTCTTTAGCAGAGAGAGGTGATCAGCTGAGGTGTTTGTAAGACAATAATTACAGGTCAGTGGTGGGAGAAGTCCTCCTAGGTTGTCCCCAGTTATGCCCATATCCCTGGCATAGTCCTGAGGCCACTAGCTCTGCCGCTCCTAGACATGTGACCTGGGGCCGTGAATGAACTTTGCTGAGTCTTTTTCCTCATCTTGAAAACAACTTCCTTCCCAGGGCTACAGTGTGGGCAGAATGAGATCACAGATCTGAAGTAGTGCAAGGGTTAGTCATAATTACTGTTGAAGTACCCACCTATCATAGGCTTCTTTGAAGCTTATCTTTTTAAGAGCAGACTTACCTAAAAGGATGATCTGGGATAGGCCTACTGCTTCGAATGAAGTTCCTCCGGTTCCCAGTCAGATCCGCGGAGGAAAACAGACAGATGCTTGAGTCCACGAAGGAACAAAAGCTTGGTACCCACGTCGGAAGCTGCTCCCGGGTCTAAAGCAGTGGTCCCGAGCTTTAGCATGCTTCCGAGTCACCTGGAAGGCTTGTTTACACATGGGTGCCGCCGTCCAACACCAGCGTTTCTGATTCAGCAGTTCTGGGCGGGGGCCCAAGTATTTCCCCGTCTAACAAGTTTTGGGGTGCTGCTGCTGTCCAGGAGCCCACCCTTTTGAGAGTCACTGACCAGAGTCCTCATGCAAACCCTCGTCACAGCCGAGTCAGCTCCACGTCCTGTGGGCAGAGGGAGACATTTCTCATTTCACCGACGAATGAGGACCCTTTCCCTCCCCCAGTCAGTGGTCAGAAGTGACAGTCACTTCCCTGGCCCTAGTGGTCCAGGGAAGAGGGCTGAACCACACACCTAAATGGACGGGTTGGCTCAATCACTAAGCAGCTGTTTCTGGAATGACTGCGAAGAGGAAGCCGTGGTTATGCCACACAATTTGGGAGGCGATTAGGGGCCGTTCTGATGTCCACGCTAGGTTCCACGGGGCTTTGGGAGCTAGAAATGGAGCCAATCAGGATAAATGTTATTTTTACTGGAGACAGCCAATCAGAATAAACGTTATTTTTAAAGCAGGGACAGCTGCGCGACTGACAGGTAAGGGTAAAGGGAATGTAAAGTGTTGCCACCTGGCTTCCAAACCTCCGTCTCATGCTTGGGAATCACCAAGTTTGTCAATTTGAGTCCACCTTCCTCAAAAGAAACTAAAAACAGCGGCCACTTGCCTCTCCCGGCCTTCCCTGGATGTAGGGGACCCGATGGAATCAGTGCAGAGGCTTCAGACTTCACCAGAAGTTAAGGATCTGAGAATCGTGAAAATCGACCCACCAGTGGGTGAGGCAATTCCATGGAGCTTCTAGAAGCCTCCAGGGCAGCCGTCCAAGAGACATCACAGGCCTGTTGGTGGTTTCAGGTGTGTAAGCTCTGGTATGTGACGCCCAGAGAAGGCTGCTCGGTGCCTTCACCAGGGGTATTTTTTGTTTTTGCTATTTTATTAAGTTTTGCTGGCAGGTAAGAACCCTGGTCCATGGAGAATAAGTTCAAAATAAACTCTGGAACCCAAAAACCTCGTTTGGAGTTCTGCTCTTCCATTTCTGGGTCACTTTGAGCCAATCTCTTAACCTAACTGAGCCTTAATCCCTTAAACTGTAAAAAAGAAGAGTAATTTCTACATAAAGGCAGTGGGGGGAGAAAATCAGATAACTGTGAAAATGCTTTGAAAACCGTATCGCCCTATAAAATTGTGAGTTTCTATTTTTATGTAAATGTGGACTGACACACCCAGCTTCTTCTCAAAAATTAGTGAGCTTTTCCCTCTCTGCTCATCAGTGCCTCAGTGTCTTCACTTCCAGCACTTTCACAATGAACTGTAATTAGCTGTTTACTCATCTATCTGCCCCACTAGACTGAGTTCCTCAAGGGTAGAGCCTGAAGGGACCTAATAGGTTCACAGCAACTGTCAATGGTATGAAAAAATAAGAATATTTGCTGGGGCCGTGGCCAGTGTGCTTAGTAGTTAGAGCAGTGGTTCTCAACCTTTCTAATGCCGCAACCCTTTAATACAGTTCCTCATGTTGTGGTGACCCCAATTTCATTGTTACAAATTGAACATAATTAAAGCATAGTGATTAATCACAAAAACAATATGTAATTATATGTGTTTGCCGATGGTCTTAGGCGACCCCTGTGAAAGGGTCGTTCGACCCCCAAAGGGGTCGCGACCCCCAGGTTGAGAACCGCTGAGTTAGAGCATCAGCCCCTGCACTGAAGGTTTGCAGGTTCAATTCCTGGGCCCCTATTGGGGCGAGTGCAATAGGCAACTGATCGATGTGTTTTTCTCCCATCGATGTCTCTCTCTCTCTTCCTCTCTCCCTCTCTCCTTTCCACTCTCTCTCAAAAAAAAAAAAAAGAAAGAAAGAAAGAAATATCCTCGAGTGAGGATTAACAACAAAAGAAGTGTCCCAAAATATGTATACACACTGTAACAGCTGACAGCTCAATTTTGCAAATGAAATGTATTTTAATAAACACTGCCTTTATAATTATTCAGAGTGTGCATATACATTGGGGGGGCACCCTGTATTTTCGGGGATCTCCATGAGCGTCGCAGGAAGTTTCCAGCTCAGGTGCAACTCCCACGTTCTTCCTCTGAAACCTTGTTGAACTGTAGCGAGATGCCCCCGTGGACCAGGGAGCGATCAGATGGAAGGCGCTCCTGGTGAGGCTCCTGTTTGTCCTGCAGGTGGGAGTGACGGACACGGTGGAGGAAACGCGTCTTAATTGGTAGCATGTGAAACACCTCCCAGGTGCTAGGTTGGGTTGTAAGTGCCATCTGTCCTGCCACAGAGGACTAAAGGGAGGGATGCCTCTCTCTGGGTTCCGGGGGCAGGTTCGGCACCAAGACGAGCTGTTGCTATTAACTTGTCTGTGCTCCACCTGGATAACTGCAGGCGAGGGACTCGGTCTGGGGTTTCCACTCTGACATCAAACAGATGATGCAGTGGCAGGTCTCCAGTTCCCAGGTGTTTGGTTGCATTTGTTGAAGGGAATTCTGGGTAGAATGAGAAGTAAACTTTTTTTTTCTCTATCCTGGAAGGTTTTATGTCAATATACTCCACACTATTTGATGTTGGATCTCCAAGTGGCAGAAGAAATGAAATTTACTTCTTTATTCTGGCCTTTTCTTGTCTTAAGCATCTTCTTGTTATTCACTCCACAATGACTGAATTCCCATCAAGAGGCCAAGCCCTGTGTTGTTGGGTCCTGGGGACACCAAGGAAGATATGGTATTGCTTCTGAATGCAGGAAGTCCACGATCTTTGATGAGGGGTGGGGGAGGGGAACATGGAAGCAAAGTCCAGCATATGTAGTGCTAATATAACAGAGGTATATACAAGGAGTTCTGGAGAAATGGGGGTAGGGGGGAGGGAGAGAACCTCCAGCTATGTCCAGGGGTCGCAGTCCCTGTCTGCTGTTTTCTGTCCCTCCTCCTTCACTCTGTATGAAAGCTGTCTCCTCTACCGTTAAGGTCCAGCAATTCCCTTTGGTCTAAGCTAGTTTTACTTTTGGTTTCAGGCATATATACGACTCAGTGAGTCCCTCCAGGAGTCACACAAGCTCATTCAGATGGAGCCACATCTGAGTTTCGGTCTCTCACCTAAAGGAGGGCTGGGGGCTGCCGACGAGAATGGCACATGCAACACCGTGAGAGAACAGGCCTGCCTTGGGTGTGTTGAGATGTTTGATACAACTGCCTGCTTATCACACAGTCCAGATGGTTCCAAACATGCCCAAGTCTGAGACCCTTTGCTTTGATGAATACTCAGCTTGTCAGGTGGTGCCAGACTTCCTGGGGATCACTTCATAAGGCATATAGATGTCTAACCGCTATGTTGTACACCTGAAACGAATATAATATTGTATGTCGACTGTCATTGAAAAATAAATTTAAAAAAATTTAAATACCCAACCAGTCACATCTCAAGAGCCTTCCAACTTTGTTCCTTCATTAAAGCCGTTATTCCAACCTGTTAACCATCACACTGAACCTGTGAAATTTAAAAGTTTCACCCTATGTCTTAGGCTTTTACAGTGGCTGTAAGCGTCTTGAAATGACTAAACAATTAATGTATCTAATCATTGTTACCAAGGGAAGGGGCTTCCTTTCCTGAGAAATGCTGGCCCCTGTGGTTGGGGTGATGTTCTGCCCTGACCCCAGCAAATGAAGGCAGTGAATAATGACTCTGCACACACAGGAGGACTGCTTGCTTGTTGCTGTTTTTAGGGTGGCATTCTATACTTTCATGATGATGATGTTAATGTCCCTTTGCCTAAACCATGCATGAACCTCACACCTTAAAACGAAATAAAACTCAGTGAGTAGCAGCCCCATTTCAGTAATAGTAATAAAAATAATAACATCCATGTATTATGTACCTTCTCTGTGTCCAGCTCTATGCTGGGTGCTTATATGCTTGATCCAATTTCTTTTCAAAACACGCCTGTGATAAGTGTGGTCAGCCACGTTTTAGAGAAGAAACTGAGGCCTTGGAGTGTTTAAATAATTCGCCTGCAGGGAGTGGAGGCCACAGCTGGATTCCTAGGCACCACACAGACATCTCCGCCTCCCCCATCCCCTCATCCCCCGGCTCCCAAACTCAGTCTCAGTGTTCCCTTCTGGGGAAGTGAGTTTCTGATCTTTTCAGCTTCCACACTGGGAAGTGCGCTCCAGCAAAGAAGTCGGGGAAGGGAGGGGTGGCTGTGAGGAAGGTGGTCAGCAGCGGCTCCCCCTCTGTGTCACGTGGGACAAGGTTGCAGAATCTGGAAGGGAGACTAATGAAGAGGGTTGGTGACTCTTCCAACATCCTACGTCTCTCACGTGGGTGGCTTTAGAAAGTCAGCCTTGGACGGTGGTGGAGATTTCAATAAGAACCGCCTAACATCACGCTCAAAAGAATGGCTGAACAGAGGGGAGGCCACTCACGGTGTTCAGACCCGATGGGAGGTGCTGGCCGGGGAAGTGGCGGCTGGTCTCAGACAGACCCGGGTGGACCCAGCTGCGCCACCTCGGAGCGCTGAGACACAGGACAGATGATTTCAGCTTCGAGCCTCTCTTTCCTCATTACAAATTAAGCCTAATAAACCCTATTCCACAGACTGATTATAAGAATTAGAGGTAATCCATGTTCAGAACTGCCACGGAGCAATGGGAAAAAATAATACTATAATCATAGCCATAGCAATGACGTCTCCCTCAGCACGGCTGTTGCAGATTCACGAATCAAATGGGAAATGCATTACCTGGGGAGATGAAGGTCTTTATTAACCACAACTTTCCAAAATGGGAACGGTTTTCTTGGTGATCCCAGGACACTTTCGAGAGCAGCACCGATTGGTGGGTGGAGGGAGTCTTTTTACGGGAACGTTTTCCTTCCTGTGTGTTGTGGGAGGGGCAGAGGCGCCCACGTTATCTCCAGTAAGTTCCTCTTGGATGCAACCACCGTGAGCCTGTAAATCCTCACCACCGAGTTTACAGCTGATTGATTGTTCGTTCCACATGCTATAATTGCTTCATTAGAGGCTTCAGATGGTTCATTGTGTTGGCAACTTCCTGTGAAACTGTCTGCACAATCAGGGCCAGACACATGCCACTTGAGTCATCAGGAACTGAAGCGTTTGTTTGTTTGTGTTTGTGTGTTTGTTTGTTTTCAAAAGGCAGCATATTACCCGGGGCTTAATCTGAGGCTGGGTGAGCTTCCCGCCAGATGGGGGCACCATGCAGACTGACAGATCTCCCCCCAGTGATCTCAGCGCGGCGGGGCATCAGTTACCATCCATTCATTAATGACTTCCCGATTTCTCGCTCCAGCCCTGTCTCTCTCATGAACTTCAGAGTGAGATAAGCAAATGCCTCAGGATACTTGGATGACGCCCCCCCACACACACCCATCTTCAAGTCAATGTCTGCAACACTGAATTTCCAGTCCCACTGCACCCTCGCTCCCCTGAGCCCTGTATCTTCTCCTGTCCCCATTTCAACAAGCAGCATCGCCACTCTGTCGCTCCTCTCCCCTTCATGCTGCCTGTCTTTCTCCTTCGCACGCCTCACCATCTAACCAAGCACCTCTTTCCCCCAATTTATCTTGTTGATCGTCTTACCCACCCTGGAATGTTAGCTACATGCAGCAGCGACTTTTGCTTTGCTCACTGCTGTAAACCCAGAACCTAGAAGGGTATGCAGCACATAGCTAGGGCCAAACAAATAGTGAACCCAGCCTAAGCCAAGCATGTCAAACTCTCGACCCATGGACCGAATGCCTCATTTATTTGGCCCGTGTTAGCCTTTGAGTTTTTCATGCTGGCTCTAAGCCATTCACAAACACCCAGCACAGAGGAGATCCTCAGAAATAAAGAGCATGGATGAGCAGAGGTGAGGGATGTATCGAGTCCCTCCCCAGGTCTCACTCAGGGGCTGGTAGGCAACCTCCCTCACTTCCATGGACTTGGTACAGGGCAGACAGGCCTTGCTTTTCTCCCGGGCACCCCTGTCAAGCAGGGATCTGTGCTGAGGTTCCTCCGGGGGTGGACTCCTGACCTGGCTCCTGGGGAAAGGGAAGTGGAGATGCAGGCTCTGGGGAGGAGGCAGGGCGGGGCTGTGACACAGGCTCCAGCCTCAGTCGGAGCAGCAGATGGGGCTGGGGACAGCGTGGCGGGGGAGCCAGAATTCTGGCAGAAGAGGGACGGGGTGTGTGCCAGGGCTCCCGGGCGGGCTGGTGAGAGGACGGGCTTCTTGTTAAGTTAATTGAGGTAATTTCTGCTGCCACCTTTTGGATAGTAACAATATTCTCCTTCTACCAGCCACTGCTCAGATCGCTACCTCCCGCCACATCGCACGGTAAAGAGGCAGTGCTCTAAATTTAGCTGCATTTATTTAGCTATTCCATAAAACTTTGTCACTTAAAACATAATTATAGGATTTCTCAGGCAGACCGTAGTACATGGAGTGCACCAAATTACAGGTATGACTTGGAGATCCAACTGGGGCCATCAAATAAAATTGACAGCAGCAGCCTAATTCTAGAATAATCCACATGGCAGCTGAAGATACCGTGTTCCTTAGGCCCCTCTCCTTCATCTGCATATTGAGCAAAAAGGTCAAAGGAACCAAAAGGAACTAAAGAAAGTGATCTCTAGGTCAAGGTGCCCCCTGCACTGTGTGGTTTTAAGGATCAAAAGATCTAGCCGGAGGGAAAGTGCTTTGTAAACTGTAAAGTGCTGACCAGATACTGCTTTCTGTTCTATTTTCTCATCCGCGGCTCAGATCCCAAACGGGCCCAACCTTCTGACTTCAGCTCTGAACAGAATAGCATGCAGTGGTCGCCAGGTGACTGTGTGTGGCCAGAGCAGCAGGAGGCAGCACACAGCAAACCCACTGCCCACCCCTCCCTCTGTGCCCTTCAGGTCCCCCAGACCGGGCCTGGGTGGAGTGAGCTGCAGAGCTGTCTGTCCGCTCTCTCAGTGGCTCTGAGGCCCTGGCTGGAGGCAGATCCTGGGCATCTGACCAGCTCTTTCTGGCCCCTGTGAGCATCTCAACGTGCAGCCTTTCCTAGGGGGTTAGGACAACAGAGGACCCTGTCCCAGGGCTATCTGTCTCCCATGAAACCAGAAGTTACCTGTCTGCCGGAAGGGGTAACAGCCACCCTGGCCATCTTGGAGGGCGCCAGACTGGGATGGCTGCAGAGAGCCTTCCTAACCAGTGACCAGCACTAAGCACGACATTAATATTCACTGAGCGTCTACGATATGTCAGGGACTTTTCCCCACACAATGAGACTGGTCCTCCAGTACCTGCTGAGTGAGAAACAATTACTCGTGTTTTACAAATGAGGAAACCAGAGTCCAGAAGTTTTGTGAAATTTGCCCAAGATCATGTGGCCAACGGCAGCATTAATAAACTCAACAATGAGCGCTTTTCATCAGCCGGACGTTTTATGTGCATGCTCACCAGGGCCGCACAGTCACCCTGAGGTCACGCCCATCCTGCAGATGAGAAGGCTGGCATGGCAGCAGTAAATGGCCTGGGCAGCGCCCCGGACAGCTCGTGGTGGGTCCAGAGTCAAGCCCAGAGCCCATTCCTGGGCTCCGCTCACACGGGCTGCCGGGCTGCCCCTGATGTGGGCTCCCGGGGCTAATCCCAGCGTCCTGCCGGGGAATCTCACCGCAGCATCGCCCAAAGGTTTTTTCCCAGCGAGGTTCTCAGTCTCCACCCCGAAGACTCTGCTTCAGCAGGTCTAGGAAGGGCCTGCTGGCTGTGTTCATAACACACCTGGGTGCTTCCCTCTGCTGCCTCCGTAATTGGCACGGTCTCTAAACGGCCGGACCTTGTTTTGTCCCCATCTTTCATTCTCAACTTCTGCCCTCACCACCATTGGCGCTGTCCTTGCCTCCATCACCACCAACCTCCCTTCGTTGTAAATTCAGGGGCCACTTTTAGGCGCCCCTCCATTGTCCTCAGCGGCGACCTCTTCTTCACAAAACTCTCCTCCATGACATCCCTTTTCTCATGGGTTTCCTCCCACCACTCTGACCCCTCCTTTCTGACTTCCAATGGTTTCTATCCCTTTAATCTTGCTGTTCTCTGAACTCTGATCAGTCATCTGCTCTCACCGTGCTCCTCGCCCTGGGAGAGTTCATCCACCCATGGCCTCAGCTACCACCTCAATGTCGGTGACTCAGATCACCTGCCCAGAGCTCCCTTAGAGCCCCGTGTGGCGCTGCCTCTTGGTCACGTCCACCTGCGGGCCCTCAAACAGGGCGGCACGGCCTTCATGGGACACCACACCTCCAGCTGCTCCCCGGCACCTCATCTCTGCAAAGGACCATCCATGGTCACAGAGCCCAGTGGCGTGTGGGGCAGGGGCATGTCCCCAACTCCTCCTATGTGCTGTTATTACCAAGTTGCAGGGATTCCGGCTTGGAACCCTCGCAGAAGCACCAGCTCTCCCTCTTCGTGGCCTCTGCCCAGGGCTTCCTCCCTCTGTGCCCTGGCGCATTAGTCCTGTGTCTTCCGGGCCAGGCTTTCATCCACCCAAGCCCCTCTCCACCCAGAAGCCAATCAATCAGGCCCCGCTACTTCCTTACGGAAAACCATTAGGCATTTCCCTACTCCCTTCCAGCGTGAAATCCCAGCCTTTCATCTCCTGCCCGAGGCGCTCCCCAAGGGACAGAGTTTCCTTTCCAGCCCAGCTCCTCACCTCCTCACCAGACAGCCCCATCTGGGCTCCGGCGTCGGCCTAAGCATGGTTCTGGGAAACTGAGGGGGTTTTGATATCTGCACACGCCATCCCCTCTGGCAGGAAGACTATCTGGTTTTTCACGTTCATCCTTCCAGTCTCCCTAGGCAGGCACCCCCTCCAGAAGCCCTCTCACCACTGGCCTTGGGTAGACGTCCCTCCCTCGCCGGCCATGGCACCCGATGGTCCCCTTTCCCAGCCCTTACTGCCAACCCCGCACTATTGCAGCCTGGTCTGCCTTTCCCATCGGACCACAAGGAACCCGCAGTCTCTACCTTCCTTTCTTCAGGGCCCAGGACAGTATAAGCGGCATTTAATAAATATCTGTGGACTAATGATGATTAAAATAACAACATGCACCAAACATTTATTGAGGACTTAAGGCAGACAGGCACCACGATAAGTACATGCATTGTATCAGTTAACCCAGGGGTCCTCAAACTACGGCTCGCGGGCCACATGCGGCCCGCCAAAAACATTTATCCGGCCTGCCGGGTGTTTTTGCCGCCGCTGCCTGTTGCTTAGCAGCCGACTAGTTTTTTTTTAAACTATAGTCCGGCCCTCCAACGGTCTGAGGGACAGTGAACTGGCCCCCTGTTTAAAAAGTTTGAGGACCCCTGAGTTAACCGATCCAACCACCCTAGAAGGGAACTAATTCTTATTCCCGTTTTACAGATGAGGAAACTGAGTCATGGGGATGTTCAGTAACTTGTCCAAGGTCAGCCGTTTAGTCAGTAAAAAAGTGAAGACCAAAGCCCACAGCCCAATCGAATGAATGAGGACATTGGCTGACTAGGGCTTCATTTAGAATTTAGCTGGGGCCGCGTGCAGGCAGTAATGTCAACCTGAGGAACTGTCCCTGGGAAATGAACTCTGAATTCCCCCTGGGAAAGAGAAGACCATTCGCTCTGTAGAACTAACCAGCCACCCCACCACTCAGAGGCCCTGAAGTCACATATTCCTGAGAAAAACCAGGAAAAAAAGGTTTCCCTCATCATTCTCCCTGTCCCCAGCCCGCCCTCCAGCCTCGCCACTGTGCTGCCCACTGAGCAGTTCCCAGCTCCTCGCTGCTTCCCTGGCTGCAGTAGGGCTGCGGGTGAAGAACCACAAACCCCACCGCTGCCTCCAGTGACCCCCACAAGCTGCTCCAGGAACCCGAGAGGGCAGAAAGCCGCTTGCAATCTGTGTGGAGTGGCTGGGAAGGCTGAAGAGAGCAATTTCTGTTTCACATCATCCCTTTGTACAATGTTGTACCCTCATGACAAGTCCGCATAATACAGCCTTGCTTTCCCAATTGCCGCCTTAAGAGAAAACAGTGAAGACCTATCTTTAATGTCAAGTGAACAATGGGCATCCTTCCAGAGGAGGAAAACGACTTGCTTTGAAAGAGTTGGAGGAGAAAAGTGCAAAATGTTCCAGCTTAACGTGAGGGGGGAAGAAAGTCGGCAGCTGTGTGTGGGCACGTCGTCTCCCTGGCTGCAAGATGAGGGCAGCCCCGCCAGCCTCATCTGTCTGTGGGGCCCAGGGGCCGAGGAGGAGGCCTCTCTGAGCAGGGAGGGGCACAGACAGCGGTGGTTATTCCTAGGGAGTCGGCCAGCACCCTTCAGCCCAGGTGTGTCTGTGGGCACACATGTGCGGATGTAGAATTTTCCTTTCAAAGGCAATGGATGCCTACAAGCATCTGTGGGGACCCCTGGGAACTTCAGCATCTTCCGCCAGAGCATTTTGTTTGCCCCCGATCCTCCCCACACATAGCCACTCTCCAATAGGCCTGGACGTGGGCCTAGATGCTGACCAACCTCTGCACAAAGGTCTGGCAGACGAAACACTGTTTAAACTCATTCCACTTTCCCGGAGCATCTTGGGCTACCTTTCCAGATCCCAATTCCATACCTGCTGCCTCAACCATATCAAGCTTCTTGCCGCTTCCTGACCGTTCAATTCTAGGTGGTCCTGTCCTATGCCCCCGTGCCTTTGTACATGCTGTTCCATTTGTCTGACATGCCCCTGGGAAGACTCATCATCCTTTAAGACTCAGCTCAAATATTTCCTCCTTCTGGAGCCCTGTCTGACCTCCCCAGTAAGTTTACCACCCTCCTGCATTGGGGCCAGGCTACCTCTGTTACAGCAGACATGATCCTATATGAATGTATCCATTTACGTGACTTCTCCCTTATTAGGTGGTGACTTTTTCAAGAGCAGGGGCTTTGTCTTATTCATATATACATGTACATATACATATGTATGGATGGAGTCACATATACGTTCCTATCCCTGCCCTGGACCTATCTCAGGATCTGCCACATAATATGTGCCCAATAAATACTTGTTAGATTTTTTATATATATATATTTTATTGATTTTTTACAGAGAGAAAGGGAGAGGGATAGAGAGTTAGAAACATCGATGAGAGAGAAACATCGATCAGCTGCCTCCTACACACCTCCTACTGGGGATGTGCCCGCAACCAAGGTACATGCCCTTGACTGGAATCGAACCTGGGACCCTTCAGTCCGCAGACCGACGCTCTATCCACTGAGCCAAACCGGTTAGGGCAACTTGTTAGATTTGAGGGTGTAAAATGAGGTTCTTAATCCTAGTTGCCAATTAGATCAAGGAAAGGGCAATGAACTCATCCTGCAGAAGTCCAAGAAGGTCTTATAGAAGAGATAAGATTGGAGCTGGTTCATAGAATGAGCGGGAGATCACAAACTTGAGGGGCTAAGGGGGTGCCTTCTGCAGAGGAAATGGTGTATTCAAAGCTTTGAAAGCCTGAAGAAAACTGGTACATTGAAAGAACAGCACATATTTCCAGATGCCTGGTGTACTGGTGGGCTGGTGATAGGAGTGGAAAGGTAGGAAATGTCAACATTCGAGGAAAGAATAAGGATTCTGGGACTTCTTTGTCCAAGGGAATAAAAGGCACCTGGGAATAACCATAAATCATTGGCATCCAGGTGAGTGGTGTCAGAACAGCCATTATCTCTCTTGTACACACATTACGATGGTGCCTTTCAGGTGGACAGAGAAGTTGACAGTCCATTTATTGCTCCTTCCAAATGACCCGCAATAAATCACAATATTCATTATTTAGAATCTGGTTCGAATGCAGCAGGGATGACGCGTTGGCAGAAGGGGGTGGCTTGACTCCCAGAGGAAAGGTTGAGGGATTTAATGAGATGCTATCCATACAGCACTTTGATCTCCCTGGGGGAATGAGATCTGGGGAGATAATGTTTCTAAGTACAAATGCCAGCCTACAGGAAGGCTAGACAGAATGGAGAGGGGAAGCCTTGCTCCTAAGTAACTTCTCATCAGCATCATGCGTAGAGCTATCCATGACAGTAAGCACAAAGAAAGGCCAGTCTGCCCTGACCGGTTTGGCTCAGTAGATAGAGCGTCGGCCTGCAGACCGAAGGGTCCCAGGTTCGATTCTGGTCAAGGGCATGTACCTTGGTTGCGGGCACATCCCTGGTAGGGGGTGTGCAGGAAGCAGCTGATCGATGTTTCTAACTCTCTGTCCCTCTCCCTTCCTCTCTGTAAAAAATTAATAAAATATATTAAAAAAAGAAAGAAAGAAAGGCCAGTCTGCCAGTGAGGGGGTTTGGGTCCAAACACTCAGACCCACGTGGCACCTTTTACCAGGAACGAACCCACCCTTTCCACGCTGAGCCCCATACCAGCCCACATCTGAGAGTGCCCAGGCTCCACAGCCTGCCTCACAGTTAGGTGGATCCTGAACCTTTCTCCCTAACTCCTCTTTGTCCCACCTCCCAACCTCATTCAGAGTGCCAGTTGTGAGAGGAAAAGAGAACCAGGAACCAGAATTCTAAATCCCCAGCTAGCTGCCTACTGAAGCTACAGGCCCCTCACACCTGCAGCACACCTGGGAAGAACATGCACACTCTGTCCACCACCAGGATGGGGGCAGAGGGGCTGGGCTGCACTGTGAGGTGAGGTCATAATCACTCCTCTCACCCTGCTCAGTGCCTCCTTTACTCTGGATCATTCTCTCATTCCTACCTGGCATTATGCGTAGACATAGGCGGAGGCCCAGTCTCACGAATGAAGCACCCCTGAGAGAAACCCAAGAGGGTTCAAGTACAGTCACGAGGGACCTAGAGAGAAACCCAAGAGGGTTCAAGTACAGTCACGAGGGACCATTCTAGGTCCCTTGTGACTGTACTTGAACGTGATCCATTTTAGAATTCCTTCTTCTTACACATTTGAATTAAGATGAATGTAACTGCCGTGACAAATGAACTTCAAATTTTCAAAGGCCTAATTTTGTAGAAAGCTAGGTTTTATTCAGGGACAAGGTACATGTTTATCTTCAGTCAGGGACAGGGAGAGAGGGTGCTATGGACTCAGTGTTTGTATCCCCTCAAATTCATGTGCTGAAGCTCTAATCCCGTGTGATGGTGTTAGGGGTGGGTCTTTGGGCGGTAATTAGGTCACAACAGTGGAGCCCTCAGGAATGGGATTAGTGCCCTTATACTAGTAAAAGAGGCACAAGAGAGAGGATGTCTCTCTCCAACATGTGAGGACACAGTAAGAAGGCAGCCATCTGCAAGCCAGGAAGTGAGCCCTCACCAGGAACCAAATCCACTGACACCTTGACCTTGCCTAGTTAGCCTTCAGCAATGTAAGAAATAAATTTATGTTGATTAAGCCACTGGGTCTATGGATTTTTTTTATATTTAGGCAGCCTAAACTGACTAAGACCGAGGGGCTCGTGTTTCATTCAGGAATTCAAGGTGACTGGCTCTGCCATCTCCATCTGGTGACTTTCGAGGTCATCCTGGGCATCTGCATTCACTTTGTAAAGGGGGAGGAGCATGAAGGCTTAGGTGTGAGAGACTGTTGTGGGCCAGGCCTTGAAGGGGCATGCCTCACCCTACTCACATTCCAGGGACTAGAATGCAGTAGAATGCAGTCATGCGGCCCCACCTAACTGTGAGGAAGGCCAGAAATGTAGTCTTGCTACAGGAGCAGGAGCAAGAGTCAATTGGTTTGACGAACAGCTAGCCAGTTGCCATGATTTGGGTCTACAAGGTCCAAGTTATGAAATCTTGTGTGAGAAATTTGGCGTTAAGAGTACAGAGTTGAGGTTTTGGAAGAAAAGCAGCAGCACTTTCAGGTCTGCGTTAAATCAATGGAAATCCCTGAAGACATGGTGAGGAGGATTCAATGTTAGCTGTGGCTCTGGAAATGCTGCTGGAAGGAGCCTTAGGAGCGGGCCTGAGGTCTTGGAGACCCAGGGCCATGGGGAAACACCATATGCTGATAGCTTTGGATAGAAATGGCCATTGAGAAGTCACACAGACAGTGGGACAAGCTTAGGGGTAAATAAAAGTATTAGTTGAAGAGCTCATCTTCGCATATTCTAAGTCTTTGAGAAAGATGATGGACATGTGGGAGGAGAGGAGGTCTGTGAGTAGGTCAGAAATCCTCTCTGAGGGAAGGGGAGTGGCACAGAGGCTGGGGTTTGGAAAAGAACAGTGGCGTTGCCTTAAAGAAGGAGACCTCGGAAGAAAGAGACAATAGACTGGACAGGTGAGTGGGAAATGAGGAGGCTCCCAACCCCACTGAGGTGGGAAGTGTGGAAGGGAGAGCAGCCTTCTCTTGAGAGGGTTGTGCAGGGTGCAGTGGGTCAGGTACAGCCAGGTCTCAGGTCAGAGGAAGCAGTGGAGGGCGCACACCAGGAAACCCTGGAGGACAGGCCAGAGTCTTAAAGGGCCCGGTGCAGAGGAGGTCCAAGGGGAGAATGGTTTGCAACTGAACCAGAGCTGATCTGAGTGGGACTTCGAGAAGATGGGAAAGGACAGCTGACCCTGAGCTGGAGGAGATGGTGAGCCCTGTTTTATGATCGGTGCATTTCACTGTGTGTAAATTATGCCCCAGTTTATTAAAAAATGGAATGAAAGCCCATGAGGGCAATTTTTTAAATGATGTGAATCACACACAAAAGTATCACTCATTTCTCTCCAATGAGCTCTGTGTGATATACACTTTTTAAAAGGCATAAAGTATGAAGATAAAATTCCTCTTAAAAATGTATATAAATGGCTAATGAGTGAGCAAGGATGACTATTTAAGAAAGACCCCAAAGTCAAAGAAAAAAATCATCCTGCTGCTTTTTTACTCACTTACATCAGGCTTCCCTGAGCTGGCAAATGCTTCCACTCAGGTTGGCAATGCCTGCGGAGATGTGGAAAGTTCGTTTTGTTGGGCAAAGGAGAAGGATGAATTCTACTTTAAAGGTTAAATTTTCGATCTGGGAGCTGTAACAGCCCTGTCAAATAAGTATTATTGTTATTTTTACAAATCTATTTCACTTTAAAACTAGTTGGGACATTTCTGACTTGGTGTAAATGAGACCTCAATTCTCCCAGGCCCGGGTGGGCCACCTGGAGGCAGGGTCTCCTGCTGGAAAAGCTGAGCGGCTCCCACTGAGAGAAATAACAGAGCCAGACCCTCAACACAGAGCTGCTGAACAGCAGGGGGAGGGAGGAGCTAGGAGGGAAGTTCATGATTCCAGACAGATCTGAACACTTTCTCATTGGCACTGTTAGTCGGTATTTACCTCGCTATTCAAAGGGTTATAATGAATCCTTTATCTCTTTTGCCTTTTCGTTGTATTTCTCTGCCTCTGAACTTGGGCAACAGAAGGAAGTCTTAGCCTCTTCATTGCAGACCTTAAGAGGTCAGACGTAAAACTTGACCCGGTTGTGAATCTCAGACCATTGGCCTAAGACCTATGAAAAATAAGGCGCTTTCTTCTGGGGGTGGATTTATTGAGCACTGCGCTTCATAAGGGGAAGCTGACCTGGATGGGGTTCCAAAGGACCCCAGGGAGTTTGGAAGCTGAGGTGACTTTTCAGAGATGTCCAAAGCTGAGATGACAGGGCTGGGCCTTTGTGCCCCACCCTGACCAGTGACAGGACGGAGGCTGTCCCCAGAAGGAGCCACCTTGGAGAGGCAGCGCCCTGGAGCTAAGGACAATCCCGTAGACAGCAGGCAACACCCCCAGCAGCTGGGGAGCAAGTGCCTGGGTTCTGCAGGGGGATCTGAGTGGCACATCACAGCATCCCCTATGGGGTCACCCCCTAAGTACATGAGGTTTACGGCTAGGGACTTTTTTGGACTCTAAGAAGTAACTCTACTTTATCAGATGTGTTTGAATTTATCTTTTGCACAGCCCTTTCACATCTATTGTCTGGATTCATAAAACATAAAAAATGCTAGAGGGGAAAGGAATATGATCTAATCCAACCTCATTTTATAAATGGAGAAACTGAGGCCAAGAGAGTAGGAATAATTTACTCGAGGTCGTGTTGTCATTACAGAGTTAGGACGGGAACCCTGGTCTTCCCACTCCCCGTGCACGCTGCCTCCACTTGATCCTGACAGCGTCCCTGGAGAAGAGGCCGGAAGAGTATTTTATACAGACATGTCTTGAAAGGTGAAGAGACAGCAAAGCTCTCAAAGCTAGAAAGTGGAAAGGTTCCAACTCAAGTCTATCTGAGGACACAATTGTGCTCCGTCAACCACACCGCACTGGGCCTCTCCCAAGGAGCCCCACCTCTACTTCTGCTCAGGCCCCGGGGATACAAGCATTAATTCGACACCACATGAACTTTCCACTTAAGTGGGGGGGAAAAAAATGGAAAAGTACAGATCAGTTCAGTGTCACTCAGCAAACGTTCTAAGAGAACGAAGCAATGCCATCAGGCTACAAAGGAGGACCCCAACTCCACTGACAGCTTCCTGTAGGGGGCAGGGCCTAAAGCTGTTCACATTGAACAGGAGACCCAGTGCCTCATTCTCCCCCATCCCTCCCTGATCTTCCCTCGCTCAGGTGGTGGCTCCAGCATCCACTCAGTGACAGCAGCGGACACCTGTAAGAGGAGCCGGAGCAAGGCTTTCCTCCTCCTTCACCCTACCCACACCACCCATCTGTCACTGAGGATTCATCAAGCTCTCTGACCCCATCCCCATCCCATCTTTGCCTTCGTTTATATATCACGACTTGTTCACTGGATGAGTAAAACCATCTCCTTTCTGGTTCTTTGCTCCCAATGTTGTCCCGCCCTTTCCTTTCTGCCAGTACCATCTTTATCCAGGGCAAATAGGACTCTGCCATTCTCTGTTGAAAAGCCTCTGTGACTCCACACAAAGGTCTTGACACTTCTATGGCTTCAGGTACTGCTCATCTGCCTGGCAGGCCCTTAATGAATCCCCTGCTCCCCACCCCACCCCCTTTTTTAAACATTGAAAACTGCTGCTTTTTCTTCAAAACTCAGCTTGGACACCACCTCTTCCAGGAAGCCTTCCCTGATGTCCCAGTCTGATGGAGATATCCCCATTGCACACTGTTTAACCCAACTGAGCCCTTACCATACAGTTCTATACTCATTGGTATAGTTCAGCGGTTTTCTACCTGTGGGTCGCGACCCCTTTGGCAGTCGAACGACCCTTTCACAGGGGTCACCTAAGACCATCCTGCATATCAGATATTTACATTACGATTCATAACAGTAGCAACATTATAGTTATGAAGTAGCAACGAAAATAATTTTATGGTTGGGTCACAACATGAGGAACTGTATTTAAAGGGCCAGAAGGTTGAGAACCACTGGTATAGTTGCATATCTTTCTCACTAACTTGTGTGTGAGTTTATGGAAGGTAGGAGGTTGTGATGGATGGGGCTTATTTGCTTTGTATCCCAAGTACCTGGCACATGGAAACTAGTTAGTAATTGTGGAAGCGAGGCGTTTCAGGAAGCAAGAATAGTTTGAGCAAAGGCATGATGGAGTGCAACCATGGGGTGTTTGGGGATACTGTATGGCCAAAAGTATCACAATAATGTAAAGCAGGGGACTGTAAACTTTTCATGTAAACAGGGGGCCAGATAGTAAGTATTTTGGGCTTTGCATCCCAAGAGGCAAAACTGAAAACATTGTTACTTGGATAACAATTTAATATGTAACCGTTCACAAATAGAAAAGCCATTCTTAGCTGGTGGTCTAATCTGTGCAGGCCAGATTTGGCCCTCCCATTGCAGTTTGCCAACTCTTGTTACAAAGGGTGAGTTGATGACATCCACAGTGAGGGAACAGGCTGGAGAGGTAAGCCGTTGCCTGAGCATGGAGTGCTGAAATGGCAGGTGGGAGATCTAGGACTTGATTCCATAATCAATGGCGAGCCATCAGAGGGTTTTAAGCATGGGAGTGAGCTGAGCTGATCTGTGTTTCACAAAGACTCAGCTGGCTGTAGTGGAGAAGGGACTATTCGTCTGGGTAAGCAAAACTACATCCACCCAGTTACCACCTACTGATTCCAACATGCAAGCATCCCAGATGGACCCTGACACACCATCTATTTTTCCAAGTGAGGAATTCCTGGATGAGAGCCTCCAAGACTATAATCTTTTATACCTTCCTGCATGAACGAGGGGCTTTAGGTTTGGGAGAACATTCCTAGGGAACAACTTTCCTCATCCTTTCCAAGGACAATGAATCAGGTCATTTAGAACCAATGGAACAGGACCCACAAAGAACATTCCCTGTGGATCTACAGACCCATTTCTGCCTGGGTTTCCTCATGACAATGGCTATTTATCTGACCTTGACTTTCACATCAGTCCAACTCCCACACTTAGTTCCAAAACAGGTCTTAAATCACTCAGAAGCCAAGCCAAGCGAGGCTAAAAGAGGAAGTAACTGTGGCCAGGTCTGTGTTCCAGCACACTCTACAGGCAGCAAAACAAAGACAGGGTAAAATCTAATGAAAACACCTCAAACAATGAAAGCAAGATGTTGACATCTTCTTCAGGGCCTGGCCCAAATTAAGATTGTAATTGTCCATGGATAAGACAGGCAACTGAATCATAAGGCTTTCCAGGGGGAGGTCTTAGTAGCTAAATCAGATGATGACAATTACTGGATATTATAAATTGGCGCATGAGTTAAATGGGCACCTGCTTTTGGATGCCTGTTTTGACTCAGTGAGGCCACCTCCAGAATGATTCACTGAACACACGCCTCTAGAGCAGCCACACCCACTTTTACTGCCTATATTAACTTTCCTCTACTTCCCCTCCATGAAAACAACCTTTAACCAGATTCTACAGATCAGCTAAAGGGTGGTAAGCAAGCTTACTATTGTCTTTCTGGTTTGACATCCTTACTCAATTTCCTTGGAGAGGAAATGTGTTTAGTGCTGGCATGAGATCCAATCTGTTCGCTCCAGGCTACAATAAGACCAAATTAGTCATTTAAATGCTGAGTCTTCACTGCACCAACTCTGCCCCTCCCATCTTTATTCAGGTGAGTGGCTTCCTTCGGTTCTGCAGATTAGGTCCCCCAGGAAGGACAAATGTCAGGCTTGACCGAGGTCACCTCAAGAGCTTTTGGTTTTATTAGTTCCATTTGGAATTGAGCTGATATGGATCAAATAACTTGACATTGGCCAACTTTAAAAGTTTTAAAATTATCTTAGAAAGCCATCAGGAGACATACATACAATTCCCCCAGATTAACCTGCCTAATATTCTTATGGCCAAATGTTTTAGATGAAATCTCACATGAAGTTGTGCTAGGTCCCTAAGAATCTTATAGTCCAAATCTTCATATTTTAATGTCTATTATCAAACTTTATTGGATGGGCATCCTGGTGTGGGGAATGTGATTGGGTTTCAATAAAATGGAATCTGTGTAAAATACTGAGACTATAGCACGTTCACCCACCAAACCCTTGGCAACTTTGACTTGCAGGGGATTTATTTTCTGATGCAGCCACCACGTTTAGTTAGGGAGTCTTTCTCTTAACCAATGGGCTCTGGGAGGCAAAGGTATTATAGGACCTTTGTAAAGGATTATTTCTGGCTTACTAAACCACTTAGTGACCTATTTTGAGGTTATCCAGTTAAGATGACAACACTATCTAAGAGGAAGAGAAAGATCCAGGAGTAACAATAACCCAGACATCCCCCCACCACTGCAGCCAGCCTCTCAAACCTTTTGAAAACTGGTGAGGGGAGGCCTGTCCTAGGTATCAGAGTTCTGCCTTCACAGGCTTCCACTAAGTCCTTATTTTATACAGAGAGGTCATCTTTGAGGGCCTGGACTTATATTAGAGCAAAGATGAAGAGGAAAGCCTACAACACTCACTATCAAAGGCCTAAGTATATGAGAGACCAGGGACCTAACTCACAAATCAGAATTCCTGGCCTTAAAATAAGCAATCACTTGCAAATTTGGGGAATATGTGCAGAAGGTCACTGGACACAGAGATTAAAGTGGGAACTGTGTTGTTTTACACGTCAAAGGGAGAACTGACAACTGCTTACACATCCATTGGCCAGTAGAAGCAAGGAGCCTAGGAGATATATGGGTGGCAATTGGTTCATCTACTATGCCAGGTTATCATCACCATCCAAAATCACCCAGATTATAGGAGAGAGGTTGTTTTTAGTGTGGGTTCTCCACTAGAATTCACCAACTGAAGAAGAAATTCTGAAACTAATTCACTATGAGAAGGCCCTAAACTAGCAGGAGTGCAGAAATCCAAGAGTCTCCAAAGCGGAGACTGTGCGTGAATCTCTCCCACCCCCTAAATGAGGCAGGAGTTGAATGTCTCAGATTCCTTTCTGGTGGCTCCTGGCTTCTGCCTGGCAGACTCAACTGTGTTGACTATCTGAGGCAGTTCTCTTAACCAGATCCCTGGACAACCAATTATTTCACAGAGTCCCCATGCCTCTCGCTGGGCTACTCATTTCCTGTACTTTGCAGGGGCCTGAGTCTCTCTGGCCTCAGTAAAGAAATTGTTCTCTGTGGACAGCTCTTTGGTGCTTTCTGTGTCACCCCAACCTCTGAGCAGCATTAGGTCCCCTTCAGGTGTCCCTTGGTGTCTTAGCTTGGGATAATAACATGAATGTGGGTCATAACCAAGAGCTCTGCTGGACTGAGGCAATGACCACAACCCCACACACTGACCAGGGTAGACTGGCCCATTGTCTGAGTGTGGTCATCGCTTAGCTTTGCAACTCTGCATTCCTACTGAACGATCGCCATCGAGACCCAACCTGTGCTTCAAGACCTTGCAGGACAAAAATCTAGTCACTGTCGGAGGGTACCTCCCAGCTACACCACCACAGAAGCATCAACTCCAAGGGCACTGCATAATCTCTTGGTGTAGGAAAGAAGCGTTGGAGCTGGACAGGTTCATTAAACTGCCCCCGAGCTTGGGGTGGAGGGAGTGGACACACCTCTGACACATCATTAACATGACAAGGTAGGGGGAGAGCAGGGAAGTTCTGCGCATTTGCAATAATGGCAAGAATTTGTCAAGTGTTTACTATGCACTAGGCATGGCCTAAGCCAGTGATGGCGAACCTTTTGAGCTTGGCGTGTCAGCATTTTGAAAAACCCTAACTTAACTCTGGTGCCATGTCACATATAGAAATTTTTTGATATTTGCAACCATACTGGAAAAAAGATTTATATTTTTGATATTTATTTTATATCTTTAAATGCCATTTAACAAAGAAAAGTCAACCAAAAAAATGAGTTCGCGTGTCACCTCTGACACACGTGTCATAGATTCGCCATCACTGGTCTAAGCACTTTGCATGTATGATGAAATCACTTAAGCCTCCCAACACTCAGACAAGGTAAGTACTAGTACTGTTTTCATTCCTATTTTATACATGAGAAAAATTGAGTTTCAGAGAGGTTAAGCCATCTTTCCATAAATCCTTGCTTAGTACCCAAGCAAGGATTTCAACCCCTCCCCCCAAGGTCCACACTTTACCCCAAATAACACTCAATAGGTTCATTTTCCAGAAGTTTTGAAACCTATGAGGATGAGAGATTGAAAGGGAGGAGATGAGAGAGCAATTCAGAAGGGAGAAAAAAAATGGCGATTTAGGGAACAATTAAATTAATGAAATATTTAATTTTTACATTTGGTATGGATCTAAAGTTACAACATGTGAGGTTTGGAACTTAAAAATATGTGCCACTTGGTTTGCAAATTAAATGTTAATGCTTTGCTCATTTAATGACATGTAAGCTTAGAAGAGGATTAAAACAAACCAGGGCAACTAAAAAATAGACAAAAAATAAACAGGACCCTTAGGAGATTAAAAAAAAACACCCAAAAAACATGTTTTCTGCTAATTTTAAACAATTGTCACAGTTTCTCTTCTTTGGTTATTACAGGGCTCCGCAGCAGTCACACACAATTTGCAGTTGACCATTTGGGAGAAAGTCTTTTGGCTCAACTGTGCAGCCTCCTCGCCTCACCCACAAAGGGTGGCACACTCCAGAGAGCGGCTGCCATTCATCGAATGGGCCCGGCTTTTAGACTCCGCTTTTAGAGCCACCCCACGGGGAAGGGCAATTGTTCCTCATGGTCCCAAGGGAAGACATCAGTTTGGCTGTGACAGTCCCCGAATGGCAGGCATAATTGTTCTGGGGGAAGTATTATAGGACCAACAGAAAGAAATCTGGGCTGTATTATTTTGTAGGTTCCAACTGGTTGAGTGTAAAACAAAACAAAAAAGAAATTACAGACTCGATGCGAAATTAGAGCATTTAACGTTTCTATTTCTTTCAGACGTTTTAATCTATTCCTCCGTGAGGATGGCTAATGGTTGTCTGAAAAGCTTTTGCCACTTTTCTGCCACATTTTTGGGTGCCTATTTTCTTTAGCGGGTCTTTCCAACAAAACCATGTTCATTTTGTTCTTGGGATTTATTGCCAAGGATACAGTTCTTAGAGTCATTTAGGAATTATGCAAAGAATTATTAGAGGATTTAAGAGTCTTAATATGGCAGTATTCATTGACAAAGGGATCCTTCAGGAAATTTTTTTTAAATGTCTGGTGGTGAAGAAAAAATCGTAGAAAAAATATTGAAGATGGGTTTCAAAATGATGACTAAGAGATGGAGAAAGTAGTGAACTGTTATCAAAGAAGTCTGTTTGTATATAAATGTATGTGTATGTGTGTTACATTTACATCAGGCAAATTGCCTGGATAGTGTTGTGCTAATATTTCCCCCACATTCATTCCATTTCTCCACCATCATGAAGAGAGGCACTGTGCGTCCGCTGATCTGTAAGGAAGGATAACGTGCTTGCTCACGAATGCCTTTCCTAGTCACAGTTCTAGTCCTAAAGCGAATTAAGTTCGCCTTTGATCTAGGCTTAATAAGATCGATTTGGGTTTTAAAAGTCCTATTTAATATCAGAAAGCCAGTGCTTTCTGTCCTTGTGGGAGCTACTGCTGAATGAACCAGATGGCCTTAACTAAACAATCAACCTTGGGGATGGACGAGAACACAAAAGCGCAATTGGTGACTTCACTAACTCTTCCCTCCCTTGTGCACATTAACTATATGTTTTCATCCATCACCCGGGAGGTGCATCGTCATCTTTACTCCCTTATCAGCCCAATAACCAGGAGGGACTAAACGTTCTCTCCCATAGAGCATTTCTACAGTTTGTGGGGAAATGTTGTGAAAGCTCCGTAGGTGGGAGCAAGAGTCCAAGAGGCAAAATCAAGTGCAGAAAGGGGTTCCTCACTTGCCTTCTACGGTGGGGGGCCTGTTACCAAGCCAGTCCTGTATTTCACTTAGCGCCAGCGGGTGTTCCAGGGATGGTGTCTGGGGTGGAGCTGAGCTGTGGGAAAGGGAAAGGGAAAGGGAAAGGAGAGTGACCTTTCTGTTGGTGCAAAAGGAGAGAAAAGAAGGACCCCTTGTGGTCGGGTAACCGAAAAAGAACTGAGGGAGAGGAATGTCTGAACTTGGGATCCTGAGCCCAGCCCTGTTTACTGTATGGTGAAGATGACTAAGGCTATGGAAACAGACTTACAGGTGCTACGTAGCCAGTAAACCTCAATTAGTCTATAGCAAGTCTGTGTTAGCACTAGAAATCGGGGGCTCATAACAAAATCCCTTGGAATAATTGTGTTTCGTGCATTTTGTTAGCTGTAAGGTAATGGCAAAACAAATGAACCGGCAGCTTCCCTGACATTTATTGATTATTATTTAGGATGATAGGAAGAGAGGTAATGGAGGCAATTGGCAGGGACTTGCTTCTTTGTTCTAATTCTATTTTTGAAGACTTTTTTTTTTTTTGGTCTGTGAGCTTTCTTTATGGATCCTGAACTTCATGTGTAATTAAATTTTCAAGAAATTGAATTACAATCAGCAAACTGCCACTCTAGAAAATATAATTGATTGAACAACACCTTTCCAATTGCTCTCCCTGCTTCCACACTTTTTCTCTTCCAAGTTAAACTAAATACAACTACCAAAGCCTAGTTCCTTTTTTTAAAACTGAGCTACAATTTTAAAATTATTAGTTTGAATTGTGGTAAAAACAGACATAACATAAAAGTTACCAGCTTAGTTACTTTTTAAAATTCTATTTATTTATTTATTTATTTATTTATTTATTATATTTTTATTGATTTCAGAGAGGAAGGGAGAAGGAGAGAGAGATAGAAACATCAATGATGAGAAAGAATCATTGACTGGCTGCCTCCTGCACGCCCCCTACTGGGGATCGAGCCCGCAACCCGGGACTCTTCAGTCTGCAGGCTGACACTCTATCCACTGAGCCAAACAGGGCTCATTTTAACCTCTTTTAAGTGTACAGTCCAGTGGCATTAAGTACATTCACATTTTAGGCAACCATCACCACCATCTACTTTCAGAACTTTTTCATATCACAAAACTAATTGTACCTAATTCTCCATTACCCTACCCCTTAATGACTCTTTTAAATATGGATCTTATCACAACTGGCTGATAATTGGATTGTGTTGCTCTAATAAGCTTTTGATTTTATTTTATGCACATGCATTAATTAGAAGTAAAAACAATAGGTATAATAAGCTAGTCTGGTGTAATTGAGAAGAGTTTTACACTGCATATCCCAGAATGTGACCCAATTCCCTCATTTGACTGATGAAATTATTGCCTAAGCAAAAATGACTAGGGCCCCTTGGGGATGTTTGTGACACATCCTCATGGGAAGGTGCTACCTGCCCCGTTTAAATGTGCCTTCAAATGAACACTACAAACATTTGTTCATAACTCTTGTCCATGCCAGACACTACTCTTAAGTACTGGGCCACAAATCAATACATCCCCCGCTCTGAAGAGTGCAAATCCATAGCATGTATGGATATTTAATACCAGGAAATACCTGGTATTTTCCTTGTTTTTAAAATGCAGGTTTCCTAGTCTTAAATATTTTTTAAGGATGCTATAATCTTCCATTGAACAACTCCTTCCGCTTCTTTACTTCTCCATTGAGTCCATCCCTGATTCCTGATATTCTACCTTTTAAATATTTTTCAATGGGGATCAGCTTTGCCAGCAAAGACAGGGTGCTTGTGGGCATCCACGAGACACTAGGAGATGAAGATCTACAGCTCAGGGAGACACTAGGAGATGAAGATCTACAGCTCAGGGAGACACTAGGAGATGAAGATCTACAGCTCAGGAGAGCTCTGTGTTGGCTGGAAGTGGCGAGGACACAGGGTGGATATTGCCTCCCCAAGAGACATCGGGTGCTTCTGCAGCTTTCCCCAGCCTGAGGAGTAACTGTTCTCCTTCGGGAAAGTATATTGCCCAGAACAATGTAGCACATCTGTTTACAGGAGGCTCTTAGACACACTGAATCTTCCATTTCTCTGCCTATTCTTAAGGTTGATAGTCTCCCTTTTACCGTCACTTAATACTATCTCCCTAAACCATCCCATTTAATCCCATGGCTTTGATGATCATATATCATCTGATGACTCAAACGTTTAAATTATCAACACAGACTTCATTCGTCAACCTTAAAATCACTGATCCACTTTCCCCCAGACATTTTCACTTACATGTTCTACTGGCATATTCCTTGAGTACATGTAAACGTTACCTATCTCCCACTTCCAGATCTTCTCTTCATCCCATGCGATGGTGTGCATGCATGAGTGCCGTTGTGTGTTGTTTTATCTTGGTGAATCGCACTAGCACCCACCCATGTGTTTCTCTCTCCATCAATGAGACACGATAGGGAGAGCAACATAAATCAGAGCTGCAAGATTCTCGATGCTTTTAGAATTAGGTTGTCTAAAATTCAGGGGTATGTAAGGACACACTAAAGATGAATGGCACAATCTCTGACCCCCATGCTCTGCACGATGTGTTCCCCCCTGTAGTGCTGCATCAGAAATTAGACAACATGGAGATGTGCACAGACTACCATTCCAAGAATAGGCGCACACACAAAACCCCAGATCAATATCCCATATTCCAAAGCCTAGATTATCATAGCTGTTTCCGAGTGAGTAATTTCTGGTCCTTTATTTGACTTCGGGTTTTAGCAACTATCTATGGCTAATAAAAAGAGAGAAAAAAAGTCTTTATGTAGCCTGTGGAATTTTATCAGCTTGACTCCCCATTACTTTTCAATGTTGAAAGAAAAAAAAGCCAGCAGGATATGAATTCCCTGGGAGAGCTGATTAATTTGGATGATGCGCTTGTTTCTGGGAAGATCTTGGTGAGATGCATTACTGGAGGTGATGGATTTTGAAGGAAAGTATACCTAACATTGCTCTTTGATAATTATCAGTTCCCTTTGAACTCAGTAAATGATGTTGGGTATTGTGTCAAAAGTAATACATCAGCCAATTGACCCTACCCCTCCAATTATAGAAATGTAAAGATCCTCTTGAAGTTCAATAGCAGTGAAGGAGATTTTGAGAAATGATCCAGAATTATGCAACCATAAACGAGTTTATTCAGAGCTATCAGGTCAAGAACCCAGAAGCAATGAGGTCAGGGCCCCGGCCTTCACATCATTAGAAGGGAGGACTATGATCAGGCCTTCACCCTGATTTGATTTTGGTGGGTACATTCCTTTGGGATGATCAACATATTTTGGAACTAGACAAAAGTGCTGGTCCCCAGTGAATTGCCATTGCATTGCTTACTTAAAATGGTTAATTTTATATTGTGTGAGTTTCCCCTCAATTACAATTTTAGAAAAATCTGGCAGTTAATAGTAGTCAAACTCTCCTCTTCCAACAACTTCCTATTTCTTTTGCAATGAATTTCAAATTCAATACCATGTGTTGCAAGACTCTTTCGATCTGGACCTGCCTACTTCTCACCTCTCTTTGTATTCTCACTGCTGCTTTACTGTGCACTAGTCACACAGCCTTTGGCTTCTTAAACACACCAAGTTTGTTTTCACAGCAGGACCTTGGCACTTGCTATTCCCTCTTCCCAGAATGCCTTCCATTGGCTTTGAGCAAGACCATCATTTTTTTTTTTTATCACTCAGGTCTCTGCACAAAGCCACTTCCTCAGAGAAATCTTCCCTAATAATTGGATCTAAACTAGTTTCCCCTCAGGCCCCAACATTCTGCCTGGATTTGTTTCCCTTAGAGCAAATACCATATAAAATTATTTTTATATTCATTTTTAAATTTAATATCTGTTTCTCTTCTCTAGAAAGTACATTTCATGAGAAGAGAAATTTTATAGATTTTGTTCATCACTCCATCCCCACTATCTAGCACAGGGGTCCTCAAACTTTTTAAACAGGGGGCCAGTTCACTGTCCCTCAGACCGTTGGAGGGCCAGACTATAGTTTAAAAAAAGAAACTATGAACAAATTCCTATGCACACTGCACATATCTTATTTTGAAGTAAAAAAACAAAACGGGAACAATTACAATATTTGTATTTGCATGTGGCCCGCGGGTCGTAGTTTGAGGACCCCTGATCTAGCACATGAAGGCACTCAAATTATAAAAGATGCATAAAAGATGGGGGGAAAGGAAGAAAGGAAGGAAGGAAGGAAGGAAGGAAGGAAGGAAGGAAGGAAGGAAGGAAGGAAGGAAGGAAGACTATTAAGTCATATCTAGGCTGGGTTGGACCAGAATTCTGTGATTGATTAGCAATGTCTGACACGAGTGTAAAACACCATACAGATATCATAAAGGGAGGGGTGTGCTAGTAAATGTTTAATAACTAGTCCTCAGAGTTGGGGCTGGGGGTGGAGTCCTGATTTGCCACATTTACCAGTTTGTGTGGTATAAACATTCCCATTATGGCAGATTTCAAGCAATGAATAAGTCGTGAACTAGTTCACAGAATTCCTGACAATTTAATAATCAGCTCTCATGAGCTGGTAAGAGCTAATTTCAGCACACCACTGGAATAAATGACACGTACTTGCTGTCCCTGGGATAGTCCTATACTTTCCTTTTACAGAGAGGAAACCTAAAATCCAGAGAAGAAAAAACAACTGGATGAAGATTACACAGCAAGTACACAGCAGAGGCCGGTTCCTTGTTTAAAGGCCGTTTTTCTGTGCAAAGACCTTCAGAGGCTGTCAAAGAGAAGCACCCAGAGGCACACCGCGAGTTGCTGCCTTGAAAGAGGTTATTAAGAGCTGTGAGCTGTGAGCAGTGTAGCGGAGGCTTCTGGCAAGGACCCAAGCAGGTCGACAAACTCTTTGCTTGCCAGAAGTTTGGCTGGCCAGAGGGATTTTCTCAGCACTTGCATTTTGCTGGAGGAATGCTTTGCTGTAAACTGTCAGCTTCCCTCCACCCCACACCCTGAACTCAGGTTGCTTCATCAGGCTCCATGGACCTCAACCAAAGGGCTAAGGAGCTTATTGGCTGTAAATGCAACTTTCATACCTCAAGGAGTAAAATTTAGGGACATTATTAACATTTGGTTTTGTTATTCAAAACAGAATTTAAAAGAACACCTAGGAAAGACACACACACACACACACACACACACACACACACATGGGATTAGCAAACATTTGGTCCTGTTTAAAACATCCACTAAGACATTTGGTCCATGACAAAAGGTTTATGAAATTTGGTCTTGTCTCAAATGTGCATATTACTATAAATCCCACTCTTCTGCAAGATTCGAAGCCTGACTCATCTACCCAACCCCCTGAGCCATGACCAGCTGGGCTACCAAGGCAAGAAGGGTCCTTGGCAATGCAGCCACAACACAATTATTGGGCCAATAAAACATGATAGTATTTTTAATGTATTGATCCTGTAAATCAAAAGTAGAAATGAATGTTATGAAGTATTTGAACCCAGAGATATTTTCTAAGCATGGATTGCTTTAGACAGGACAAAATATCAAGAACCATAGGCATGGACCAAATATCTATGGTTGTTTTGGGCATGACCAAATATTAAGTATCTTTGGCATGAACCAAATGTTGCCATGAACATTTGTTCCTTATCCAGCTATGTGTCCTTCTCTTACAACACTGAACATGTTCTGTCCCCATCCTGGGATGCTCCTGCAGTAGACTGTTGGCTCTTTGAGAGCAGGGAACTTTCCGTACTCATCTTTGACTCTTTCCCCAGTTTGAACTCTCACAACCTCGCAGGCATTTCACCAAGAGCCTGGTTGATGTACTGAACTGAGAAACATGGAACCCTGTGACCAAGCAGGAGGAAACAGGAGATGGAAGACAGGGTTCTAGCCCCAAGTTGCTCATGATTGCTAGGGACTTAGACAAACCATTTCCTCTTTTAGAGCCTCAGTGTTCTCGTCTGTAAAATGAAACAGTTGGACTACAGACTCACCAAGGTCTCTCCTGTCTCTAAAAACCTCTGAGTATGAACAGTTTTCAGATTGCATATTTTACTCCCTGGGATGCATACTTTAATTCTCTATAAACTTGGGTCTTTTAGATATGGTTGTTAATTACTTAATATTAATTTTGGTTTGAGACTTAACTGAATTTCCCGCCCCCCCCCCTAACTTTTCCTAAAAGAAAAATTAGTAAGCTATTTCAGAATGCAGCTCTGTTGACATTTGTAACTGAAAACACATGGTCTTTGAAGACCCGTAAACTTGTACTTTTATTCCTGCTCCTCTCTATATTGTGTACACTGAGCAAATTACTGCACCTCTCTGAGCTGTGCATGCCTCATTTGTAAAGATGGATGATTAACCTCTTTATAGGGTTGTTATGAGGAGGAAATGAGGAAAGACAGGTGAAGTGCTCAGCATCTAGTGAGCATGCCCCAAATATTAATTTCTGTGCTTTCCTCCACATCCAATTTGGAAATATATATAAGCAAAAGAGGTAATATCACTGAGATACTTTTAGTAATTACATCTAACACTTAGGTTGGATCTGCAGATGATAAAAGATGATAGAAATCCCCCCTCCCACACACACACAATATGGCCTGAAAGCTTGTTCTAAGGACAAACCACGTTCTTCTCTTGGTTGCTGAAATAGATTTATCCATGACAACTTTGTTAGTGCCGTTCCCACCAAGGGAGGCTTGTCTATAAAATGGAAAGGTTCGTAGACTATAAAGATGATGAAGGAAGAGGAGGCAGCAGGGGAAGGAGGAGGAGGAGAATGAAGAGGAGGAGGTGGAGCAGAAAGAGGAGGAGGAGACAAGTGGAAAAATGGCTGCATCTGCCCTCTTTGAGTGGGGTTGAACACATACAGAGCAGAAAGGGTTTCTGGGTCATCCAGTGCCATTAGTTAAGTGGAATCTGGTCACTTGAGCAATTGGCTTCAAAATCAACAGCTAGAGACTTCATCTAGAACCAGTCTTTTTAAGGTTCTGTTGCATGCAATTTTAAAATTATTGCACAGTTCACCAACGTGCTATACTTGCTTCCATGTTATATTTGCTTATAATTTTTACTACGCATTATACAGCATTACATTTACATTAATGGGATTAAACTAGACATCATGCTTAAAAGCTTGCCTTTCCTCACTTATTTATAAACAACAGCAATTTTCCCATCTCCATCATCATTTTTGAGCTGGTTATCATTTTGGTGTGTGGGTGTAGAAATAGTTATTTTACCAACCCCAATTTGGGTTAATTTTGTTGTTTTCCATACTGTGCAAACCTGCAGAACCACTTTGAAAGAAATTAGCCTGATTTGAAAAGAGAGCCCTTAAGTAAGTTGAAAGAACACACTACAATTGAAGTCAACTTTGGAATTCCATTCTTCCAGGCTCATGGCACTCTTTCTAATCATAGTACATGTGAGAGAAGGGATAAGGGAATTCCCGCAGCTGCCAAAAATTTGGCAAAATTTTCCTTCTTTTTAGAAAAAAGAAAAAACCAGGGGTCGGCCAAGTCCAGCCCACCATCTATTTTTATATGGCCCGGGAGCTGAGAATCATTTTTACACTTTTAAATGTTTGAAAAAAGATCAAAAGAAGAATAATGTTTTGTGAAGCATGTACATTATCTGAAATTCAAAGCCTATAAATAACTATTTTTTTCTTCACCTCATAGTTTCCAAAGTTATATTAGAACACAGGCATGCTCATTTATGTACATGTTGCCTATGGCTGTTTTTGTACTCTGATGTTAGAGTTGAGTAGATATGACAAATACTGTATGGTCAATAGTGCCTAAAATATAGTCCTTTATAGAGAAAGCTTGCTCATGCCTTCCAGGGGCTATTTGCTACTCACAATTAGAATTTCTTGTGTTCACAATCATACCTACCTAATCATTCAAATCTGGGGCTTTATACTAATTTCTAGTCTTGGAGAAATCATGAGCCTGTTAGACCTGCTCTTCACTGATAAACTATGTGACTTACTTTTCTTCTCCAAGCCTCAGTTTCCCAATCTATAAAACAGGCAAATTGAACTTGATCTCTAAGGCATTCATTGATTTATTCATTCGACAAATAGGTCCTTAGTGCCTCCTACATGCCAGGCTCTATGCAAACTCTGGAGCTTCCTGATTATGTTTGTGATGTGGGACAATATTCTATGCTTTTCCCTGAAATGTAAACTACTGCGGACAAGAAAAGGAAACATAAAGTCTACCAGTAAGACACTCAGAAGTGTCCCTAAGAATAATGCAGGCTAATAATTTCTCCCCTAAAATTAAATCTAGAGTCTTGAGGCATCCCAAATTTAGGAGAGTTTAAAGCGAAAAGTTGTGTCTTGTGCCAGCACCCTTTCCTCTCTTAACCTTACACCCACGCCAATCTACCAGAAGAGTCTTTCCTGAAAGACACATCCATGAGATGTCACAACTCAACTGATGGAGAGGTGCACACCTCTTTTCATCCAAGTTTCTGATTTGTGTGACTCACTGATTCAATAATCACTAGTGGAGCTCCTGCTATTGCGCACATCTGTGGCTGGGGATAACCTGTGTCTGGGGGAAATTTCTGATATTACTTCAAAGCCTAAAGTTTCTAAAGCTTCTTTAGCTAACGGTCCAGCTCTCAGAACCCCAACAGGGCTCTTCAGTGAATACCAGCTCAGGTTCACTTTCTCTTTCAGCCTACCATGCTGGCTTTTCCTAGACTTCTAGACTTCTCAGGCATTGTAAACCATGGACCCTTTGAGTCTATAAATATAATTATTAATATAATAATAATATGAAAGCTAATATTTATTTATTTATTTATTTATTTATTTATTGTTAATCCTCACCTGAGGATATTTTTCCATTGATTTTTAGCGAGAGTGGAAGAGAGAGGAAAAGACAGAGAGAAACATCGATGTGAGGCCCGGGGAGGAGCCTGCAACCAAGATACGTGCCCTTGACCGGAATCAAACCCGGAACCCTTTGGTCCGCAGGCCAATGCTCTATCCACTGAGCCAAACTGCCTAGGGTGAAAGCTAATATTTATTGATGTCTATGTTCTAAGCTCTGTGTTATGTTATATACACTATTGCATTTAATTCTTATAATAACCCCCAAATATTACTAGTTCATTTTCTGATGAAGAAATCAAGGCGCAAGGAACCTTAGTAATTTGTTCAAGGTCACTGAATTAGCTTGAGATAGACTGAACCAGAATTCAAATCTGTCTGACTCTGAACTCCTTGTTCTTAATACACCAGTTTCATTACCCTTCCCTTTGAATGCATACCTTCCCAGTTCCTTTGAATGGCCTCTACTTTCTGCAATTAGATACAATTTAATTCAACTAATATTTAAGTTTCTACCTAGGTTCCAATAAACAGCCCACCTCTAATTATTTTGAAAAATTTTCTGCTAAGCCTTTTTATGTTCATGTCTTTATTAAAAGCAGCCGGTTTGCAATAGTCACACAAACATCATCTTATCTTAAATTCTGATCTAGTGTCCCTCATCCACTAGACTCTAGACTCCCTAACATCAGGGGGTCTTTAATTTCTATCTTTAGGGTTGAACAGGTGTACTAGACAAGAAAATCATGGTAGCAGTCACATCCTTTAGCCCCTCCTAATGGCACCTGGACCTACCACAACCCCTGCTAAGAACTCAGCCTTAGGCAACCATGTTTATGACACTGGTGGGCTCTCTCTCTCTCAAACAAGAGAAATGCATTCCTCATTGATTGAAGGCTGGCTGAGTCAGTTCCTGGAGCAAACCCTCTTTCTGGTTTTCAGACGGTTGTCTTACTGCTCTAGCCTCACGGCAGAGAAAGATCATCTTCCTCATGTCTCTATGATCCTCTCTTTCTTAGCACTTGACCCAAGAGAAGCCAATCCATGCCAATAATTTATGAGTTAATCTAGTTGCTAAGAGAACTACCAAAATAGGGACGAATTTGCTAATCAGAGTCTAAAAATCTCAAACCAGGAAATGCAGACAGATTCACCCATTGGCAATGGGAGTCAAAGCTAAAAAGTTACAAAGAAGGGAAGCCCTGGGTGTTGTGAATATGACAAAGGTATGAGTAGAACAAATAAATGAGGTAGAGGGAGACATGCAGAGCAGGGGGTAACAGAGTTGGTAAGGAGACTCAGTTGCCCTTAAGGTACCTGGCCAGGTATAGAATAACAGCAATGATCCTTGCAGCCTTGAATTCTCAGTGAACTTCCAGACAGTTTTCATGGTTTTCCATGAGCTTCACATCGCTCTTGTCATGTATGTCTTTTCATTGAACTTATATTTCTGGAAGTAGCTTATGTGAGTTGCAATACTTTGCAACACCAGGAGCCTAGGTAACACAGGAAACATAAAAAACCATTGGGTGATTGGCTGACTGAAACACTGGATGTTGAGTTGTCTGCAGTCCCTTGCTTGGCCTTTGTCGGGAGGTGGATTTTTTTCTAGCTGGACGCATAATTGGCACTGGAACCCTTGGGCATCAGGCAACCTAAAAAGCCTGCGTGTTAGCTGTGGGCCTTCCAGCATGAACCATCTGCAGCTCTGCCACAAGATCACCACGGGCCTTTCACGCCAGGCTAAGGAGCATTGAGTCCATCCTGTTACCTTAGCGGTTGCCAAGAAGAAAACAAAGATTTGCTAGAAAATGGAGCCATAATACAAGCAACTTCTTTATTAACAAATACTGTCCTGAGGCCTCTTCCCAGGTCTGCCACGTCAAACTTGGGTCCTTATTGTTGTCATCTCCTGGTATGACAGAAAGGCAGGGCTGATGTTACTTTAGCAAAACATTAATTTCAAAATAAGGATGAACCTCTATCAGCCGCAGTTGTCCTCAGGGGGTTGATATCCTTTGCAGCTGGACATTGTTTCATTTCCTTGGTCGTATTCCTATTATTAAAAGCCAGTGAGCCTGGCCAGCGTGGCTCAGTGGTTGAGTGTCGTGTCAACCTATGAACCTGGAGGCCATGGTTTGATTCCCGGTCAGGGCACATGCTCAGGTTGCAGGCTCGATCCCCAGTGGGAGGGGATGTGCAAGAGGCAGCCGATCAATGATTCTCTTTCATCATTGATATTTCTGTCTCTCTCTCCCTCCCTCTCTGAAATCAATAAAAATACATGGGGGGTGGGGTGAGGTGGAGAAAGCCAGCAAATAACTGCTCCATGGTTTTACATATCACCCATTCCTGACTGCCTGTGCTAGAAACATGTAAAACAGAAGGTAATGTGGCTTGGTGAGGGCTGATAGGACTCTGGGAAGTGAGTTTATCACCAGAGAACTTTCAGAACAGCTCTACTCTAAGAATTGGCTACTTCATACCATCCTCTCAGAGTCTCCAGCAGGGTAGCTAATCAAGTTTATCTGTTATGCTGACTCTCCTGGAAACAGTTTGCCATCACTTCCTGAAATGTTGTATAGAGAATTGTTAACTTTTGAGCATGCTCAGGGGAGAGAGTGCTATTGTCAATGAATAATGTCTGACAGGCACACAGAAGGGGAAAAGGCAGCATGAGTGCCATGGGCGAGAGTTGAGCACAGGTTCCTCCATATTTATAATAAGTCCTTGCTTCTGAGTCATCTGGAGATGAAACATTTGAGTCTTTCAAGGATAGTTTGCTACTTTTTTCAAGTTTTCAAGGATGAGAAAAAGTGGGAGAAAGAGATTGTTGTTATTGAATAGATCAATAACAAGTAAAGAAGTTGAATCAATAATAAAAAATCTCCTAACAAAGAAAAGCCTAGGACTAAATGGTTTCCCTAGTGAATTCCACCAAACGTTTAAGGAATAATGAGTGTCAATTTTTCTCAAACTTTTCCAAAAAATTTAAGAAGAAGGAACACTCCCTCATAAACACTTTACAAGGACAGCATTACCTGGATACCAAAGTCAGACAAGGACATTACATGGAAAGAAAACTGCAGACCAATATCCCTGATAAACACAGATGCAAAAATTCTCAACAATATATTAGAAAACCAAATTCAATACTACATTAAAGATTTATTCATGATGATCAAGTGGGATTTATCTCTGGATGCAAGGATGGTTCAACATAAGCAAATCAATTAATGTGATACACCATGTTAATAGAATGAAAGATAAAAAGCACATGATCATATCAATAGATTCAGAAAAAGCATTTGACAAAATACAACATCCTTCCATATAAAAATTCTCAACAGATTTGGTATGGAAGGAATACCCTTCAACATAATAAAGTCTATGTATGACAAACCCACAGCTAACATCATACTCAAAGGTGAAAACTTTAATGGTTTTCTTCTAAGATCAGGAATAAGACAAGAAGGCTTCTTGCACCATTCCTATTCAACACAGTACTGAAAGTCCCAGCCAGAGCAATTAAATGAAAATGAAGTAAAATAAAAGTCATTCACATAGAAAAGTAAAATTTGTTTGCACATGATATGATCATATACTATAGAAAATCCTAAAGACTCCACCAAAAAGCTGTTATGATTAATGAATGACTTCAGTAAAGTTACAGGATACAAAATCAGTATACAGAAATCAGTTGTGTTTCTATACCTTAACAATGAACTATCTGAAAAGGAAATAAAGAAAACAATCCCAAACACAAAGCATCAAAAACAATAAAATACTTAGGAATAAATTTTACCAAGGAGATGAAAAATCTGTACATTGAAAACTGTAAGACTTTGATAAAAGAAATTGAAAAAGACACAAATAAATATTAAGATATCCTGTGTTCATGAGTTAGAATTAATATTGTAGAAATGTTCATACTACCCAAAGCCATCTATAGATTCAATATAATCCCTATCAAAATGTCAATGACTATTTTTCACAGAGAAAAAAATCCTATATTTTGTATGTAATAACAAAAGCACCAAATAGCCAAAGCAACCTGAAAAAGAACAAAACCAGAGGCATCACACTTCCTGATTTCAAACTATACTACAAAGCGATAGTGATTAAAACAGTATGGTACTGGCATAAATATAGACACATAAACCAATGAAATATATTTAAGAGCCCAGAAATAAACCTTCACATATATGATCAACTCATACAGGGTAGGGCAAATGGAAGTTTACAGTTGTGAGTACATGAAACGCAAAGTTTATTCTTGTATTATTATTTATTAATTACTGTATTATTTTTCATGTGAACAACTGTAAACCTACATTTGCTCCATCATGTATATGACAAGGGACCCAAGGATACTCAATAGAGGGAAAGGACAGTCTCTTCAATAAACGGTGTTGGGAAAACTGGATAATCACATGCAAAAGAATGAAATTGGACTCCTATATTACATCAGCCACAAAAAGTAACTTGAAATGAATTAATTATTTAAATGTAAGACCCAAAAGTGTAAAACTTACGAAAAAACTCCTAGACATAGGCCTTGACATGACTTTTTGGATATGACACCAAAAGCAAAAATAAATAAAATTATAAAAGGTAGAAAAACATTAGGAGGTCATCTTCATGATCTAGGGCTAAGCAAAGTTCTTAGACATGACATCAAAAGCACACTCTATAAAAGGGAAAATAGAGAAGTTAAACTGTATTAAAATTTAAAACTTGCTCTATGAAAGATCCTGTTAGGATAAAAAGACAAGCTATGGAGTGGGAGAAAATATTTGCAAACCATGTATTTGACAAAAGGTTAGTATCTAGAAGAGTACTCGAAACTTAACAGTAGAAGAAAATATTATTATTTTCTAATAATCCTATTAGAAAATTTGCAAGACACATGAGACTTTTCACTGAAAAGGACAGACAGTGGAAAAACAAGCACATGAAAAGATGTTCAGCATCATTAGCCATTAGGGAAATACAAACAAAAACCACAATGAAACATGACTGCGATCCTAAACGGCTAAAATAAAAAACAGTGACAACACCAAATGCTGGCAAGGATGTGAAGAAACATGCATTGCTGCTGAGAATGTAGAGTGGCACAGCCACAGTGGATAACTTGGCAGTTTCTTCAAACCATGAAACCTGCAACTAGCACATGACCCAACAATCATGCTCTTGGGCATTTTTCCCAGAGAATGAAGACTTACATTGACACAAAAACTGAACATAAATGTTTATAGCAGCTTTATTCACAAACGCCAAAAACTAGAAACAACCCAGATGTCCTTCAATAGGTGAATGGTTACATAAATTGTGCTATGTTCCTACCATGGATTACTGCTCAGAAATTTTCTTGAAAAGACAAACTATTGAAACATGCTACAACCTGGATGAATCCCCAGACAATTATGCTAAGTGAAGGTTACATATGGTATGATTCCACCTATATAATGTTCTTGAAATAACAAAATTACAGAGATGGAGAATAGATTAGTGGTTTCTGGGGGTCAGGGATGATGGAGGAGGTGTGTTGTGTCTATAAAAGACAGCATGAGAGATGCATGTGGTGGTGGAAATCTCCCACATCGTGACTATATTAATGTCAACATCCTACTATAATTTTGCAGATGAGCAGATCCCTAGGATGGAAGGTCCTGTGCCCACCATGCACCTTTTACCAGATCCCCACACTGGCTTCCCCTTGCACTAAGGCTTTCAAAGATGGGAATGGAGGGAAAGAATCATGGGGACTAGAAGGTATGCCCTGAAACAAGACTCTCTGTGAAACAAAGGAATAAGGCGATCAAGACCAAAGATAGCTGAGAAGAAACATAGCTCCAAAGAGGTACATCTGACTACAAAGGAAAAAACAGAGGGGAAAACAGGGACTCTTTGGAGGCAATTTCTGCACAGCTGAAAGGTTTAGAGAGCAGTACTTGAATAGTGGGAGGAGGGTAATTCCAGTTCCATTCCAGGTTCTTTGATGCAAAAAAGAAGTCCTAGTGTCCGTGGAAACCAAGGACTTCTTACTCAGACACTGATGTCTCAGAGCAAGGAAAACATTTTGACTTCTTTCTTTTTAAGGCACAAAGAGTCCATGGGCCCTGGCCGGTTTGGTTCAATTCCAGTCAAGGGCACATACCTTGGTTGCAGGCTTCTCCCCGGCCTGGGCCCTGGTCAGGGAGCATGCAGGAGGCAACCAATCAGTGTATTTCTCTCACATCGTGTTTCTCTTTGTCTTTCCCTCTCTCTTCTACTTTCTCTAAATCTACGGAAAAATATCTTTGGGTGAGGATTTAAAAAAAAAAAAGAGTTCATGGGACCCCACCCAAATCAGAGACTACAAAACACCAAGGGAACCGTGTGTGTATGTGTAAAAGAGAACATGCTCGCTCGCCGGTCTTAGTAACCTGGTAAATGAGAATTTATAGTAGATACTGTCATCCATCTACACCTCCACCTAGAGAACAAAGACGGGTGCCACCCAAGAAAGTGGATAACAGTCTGAAAGCACAGATGTAGCAGCATCTAATAAAAATGGATGGCAAACTGGCTCGAATCCAGGAAGCAGGTGGTAACTTTTAAGTAAAGACTAGCCAGGAATAAGAAGGTGTTCACCTATGGACAAGCCTCATGGACACTTTGTTCTACCTATATAAATAACCCGTAATGGGGTGTAATTTCAAAAATGGATGCCTTTGCTGACAGCATAATTGGAACAGAGAGGGTGGTGCATGCAAGCAGATGGAGCTCTCTGGGTGTGAGGGTGTTCTTGGGTGTCTTTCACATCACACTGGGGCTCAGCTCCCCCTGGGCAAGCGCTGTCCCAGGGCAAAATGTCAGCTTCAGTTTAAAGAGGAAAGAAACCTCTCTAAAACTGAGCCCCTTAAATTGTTTATGGAACATGAAAGAGTATAAATGAAAATAAATATAATTAATAGAAAAGAAGAGAGAGAAAGAGAAAACCCCTTCTAAAAGTCGAGAGCCTGGTGGAGTAGGGCTTCCAGAATCAGTCTGGGGTCCAACCAAGAGCAGCAGCAAAGAAGCTCAGACACCTTGCCCGCCCCCCACACCCCGGGGATGAACCCAGGTTTGTGGGGGTGGGTTCCTTTATCCTGCAGTGTTTGGATATGAAGCTTACAATGTTGGGGTGTGACCAGAAGATGGGGAGGTGGAAGAGAAAGACTGAGAAGAATACCTTGGAGATAAGAGCCGACACTGGAATGACAGGGAAGGAGAAAACCACCTTTTCACAGGGCCCTGGCGGAGGCCAGCATGGTGCAGTCTGGCTCTGTGGGGGACAGAGAAGCACACACAGAAGGAAAGAGGGACTTGTCCCCAAGAGACAGACCCCCATCCCAGGTCTGCTACCCGCTGGATCTGCAGCACTGGATCATTCTGAGCCTCAGTTTCCCTCTCTGTGAAAGGGATTCTAGTAACACCTGTTTTGCGAGGGAGGGGGGTTGTTGTAACAATCAAATGAAAGGGAAAGGGCTTGCACACTGTGTACACTGGTGTCTTGCCCTTTTTTTAAGGGGACATTTGTGAGACCAATTCTGACTGGGGTGAGGAACACCCAGTCTACTTAATGCTTCGATTGTGAGAATGCTTTTGCCTTTGATCCAACTGCATGTAATTCCAACAATGTTTCCATTCAGTAATTTGGTTTCAGAGTGTCTGCCACCCATATGATAATGACAGTGATGTTCATGGTCTTTGACTGTCATTCTTCCGTAAAGTCCAGCAAAATGTGCAGGTTGGTGCTTTTGAAAAACCTTCATTCGGACTTCCCATATAACTGATACTAGTATTAAACCGGAACTGTGACAACCATGAGAAATGGGTAAGCTATCCGTGCAGTTTGGTATGGTTATTGTAGGTGGACTTCACATTGGACTCTGAGTTTCCTGGCAGCCAAGGCAAACAGGTAAGTATGTGGGATTACTTAATTCTCACTAACTGGGAGGGGAAACCATACCAATACTTAAAACATAGTCTAAAACAAATTTATTATAGTGAATACTGTGACACCTTCCAAAATAGTTCTACAGCAAATGCAGAAATGTTTTTAAGAGAGCTGTTTCTCACTTCTGTCCTTAATAAAGACCAAGGACAAGACAGTACAGCATAATTCCAAGCCTTTTGGTCATTAGGAAGCTAATGCCATTATCAGGGGAAATATGGTCCAGTAGCTTCTTAGTGGTCCAGCTGCATTCAAGGACAGAACTCAGAACATGTTACGGATACGGAACCAATGGAGGGTATTCTCATCATTAGCCGTATCCAACCCTGTCCACACCAGGAGCAGGCTATGAATCAGAATTTAGGGTGGGGCCTGGAAAGATCACTTTTTCTGAAGTTTCTCCTAGAAATGCTTATGAGAGGCCACATGTAACAACCACTGATAAACTTACTTTTTGTTGTTGTTAATCCTCACCCGAAGATATTTTTCCATCAATTTTTAGACAGGGGAAGGAAGGGGGAGAGGCAGAGTGAGAAACATCGATGTGAGGGAGACACAAATTGGTTGCCTCCCACGAGCATGCCAACTGGGCCGGGGATCGAGCCTGCAACTGAGATACGTGCCCTTGACCAGAATTGAACTCTGGACCCTTCAGTCCGCAGGCCGATGCTCTATTGACTGAGCCAAACCAGCTAGTGCTGATAAACTATCTTAGCACAGGTTAAGCAACTAGAGGTCAGAGCCTCCCAAAAGGACCACAGAGCATTTACTGTGGATAGCTAACCTTTTAAAAATGGAAACCAACCCTTGGTTACCCCAGATAATTTGAAAATCCCCCTCCCTTTAATTTGATGAGTCCTGGCACCCCCTCTTTCCATGGTCTTCCGTCCTGTCATATTGGCTCCCTGACAATTGGACTGTAATCATCAGTCCCTAAGGCCTCACCTATCTCATTCACCACTGTACTCCCCCCTACCTAGAACAGTACTCGCTCACCACTTATTACAAATTGTTTGAATTAATGAATCAACACCCATTTTTGAGATGAGAAATCAAGTGAGCTGCCCAAGATCACATATTTATGAAATGCCAGAACTGGAATTCTACTACATATAGCCTCTCTCCAGAAACTTCACTTAACCCTAAAATCCAGGCTTCCTAGCCCCCAGCCCAGTGTCCCATTCTCCCCACCATTCTGATTCGTGGAAGGGAAGGCCTGCGTGGATTTCCCTCTAAAATAGCTGAGATCCCCAGCAAAACTGGATTTTGAGAAACCGTCCTTCTCACCATGGACTTTGGGAGACATGGCGCCAGGTTCCATCAGTCACCCCCTGGTGCCCAGCTCCTAGGTGAGGAGATTTTGGTAGTTCCCACTGTGCCGTTCTGGGAAACGGCCCTCAGATAACCCTATTTCTTGGCCTTAGATGGTAAGAATATTCTGCTCTCCCTGCATAGAGCCACTGGGGAGACATTGAGTGTATAAATGAGATGTGACTATATTTGAGGTGTGCACGGGACTCTCTCTCTAGAACATCCAGGGTAAGTGAGGGGTCACCTGGGAGATGAACTCTGTGCTCTAGAGTCCAGGCTTCATCAACTGCCGTCCTGGAGTCACATCAGGAGACAGAGAGAATCCTGGTTCTGCCTAATGCTGGTCAAGTCAATTCCCTGAGCCTCAGTCTACACATCTATTCATAGTGACAGTAATCCCACTGCATGGCCCCCAGATGCCGGTTCTCATCCTATTCACTCAGGAGATAAAGCTGGGTAGGAAAAAGACAGGAAGGAAAGTCACTGCTGAGGATAAATTTGAAGAAGAGGAGATGGCAGGAATTTGAATAATATTAAATACTGCATTCCCTTGCGTGGCACTGTTGCTCTACAATCTGCTCTCAAATCTATTGTCCCTGTGACTCCTCATAGGCCTCTGATGTGCGAATTACTATGATCATAATCACCCCTACCTCATGCTGACAGAATCCTCCCAGCGGAGAGACCCAGTCTGAGACATACATAGTCCTGTAAGGGGGGAGGGGAGAGGTGTGATTGTGAAAAGCAGGTATTTGTAATGAGAAGCCCTCTATTTGAATGTGCCTTCTACCATTACAGTGCAGAGACTTGTTAAAGTCTATGGATATCAGTTCCCTTGTCTGTAAAATGGGAATAACAGTTTCTCCCAGAACTGTGATCTTGCAGGTGAAATGCTGTATAATGAACGCCACAGCGCAATAAGGTAATGTTGTAACGTCCCATTAGGGGACGCCACTGGCTCCTCATCTCACCTTTTTGGAAGTAGGCTGATTCCTTTGGAAAGTGGTACCTCCTGCCTTCCTTTCAGAATCTGTGAGACGGTTCTAGCATCACGTGCTATAAAGGCCACTAGTCTTGGAGCAGCTGGTAGAAGTGTGGCCTGGAAGACATGAATCAGATGTCAGGAGCCTCTCAGCTGCACACAGAGGGCCCTGGGTCTCTGTTGGGTCACCACCCATGGGTCAGCCTTGTCCAGTTTGGGGAGGTCCCACAAGGTCCAGGGTCACAGTCCAGAAAGTATCCAGAGAGGAACGGCTTTGCCACAAGGCCGAAGGAGCTGTGCTGAGACTGTTAGAGAGACGGAGGTGGCCTATGTGAGCCGATTCTGCTCATTCTCAGGCGGAAATGGCCAGAATTATTTCTAGTCCGCCCACCCCATCTGCCCCAGAGGCTGAAGGTGCCACCTATGAGCCCCACAGCGAGTGCTCTGAGGATGACCCCAGGCCCAGGACATACTGGTAGTTGCCCTGACCTCCTCACGCTGGCAACCACTTTTTGTGCTGTTGAACTGCAGTGAGAGGAGCCGTGGCCTGCCCTGGGGAGAGTCTCCAGCGAGAGCCAGCACTGAATTGATTTTCAAGATTAGCTGTCATCCCCAGCTGGGAAGCAGCACGCACTGAAACTGAGCAATCTTCCTGGGTTTTCTCCTGCTTCGGAAATCACTTTCTCTGCCAGGTACATAGTAAGGCTGGACTGGGGAGAACTAGGTCTTTTTCTCCTAGGAAAAGATAAAGCCCTCCAATGCATGAGCGTGAGGAGGCACCAAGAGAAACTCAGTAAGGAGGGCTCACCTGTCCTGGCCTTGTGGCTCAGTTGATTAGAGTGATGTCCCAGTCACCAAAAGGTTGCAGGTTCGATTCTCAGGGCACATACCTAGGTTGTGGGTTCGATCCCAGACCTGGGCATGTATGGAAGGCAATCAATGGATGTTTCTCACGTTGATGTTTCTCTCTCTCTCTCTCTCTCTCTACCCTTCCTCTCTCTCTAAAAATCAATAAAAGCATATCCTTGGGTAAGGGTTAAAAAAAAGGAGGGGGGCTCACCCTGGTCATTCATCCTCTTTGCTGTGTGGTCCTAGGCAAATTACTTAACTTCTCTGAAAATTCCAATCCTCATCCAAAAAACAAAGACTTTTAACGCCTACTTTATCATGTGCTTGTGGAAATTGGAGATAATGTATAAAGTACCTGGTCCATAAATGCACTCAATAAAATGAATGGTGGCCATTATTCAATTCCCACCTCTCCAGAAACTGACATCACTCAGCACCGTTCCTCCAAACTGAGTGGAAATTTTCAACAGGAACTATACAAAATATTAAGGGAGGTCAAAAAGGAAATGAACCAATAAATGTTTATTTGAAGTAGAAAATGGTCCAGTTTCCATAGTCCAAGTTCCTGATGGTTCCAGACCTTGGTGGGTGAGATGACCTTTTCCTCACCAAACTCACCTGCCCATCTCCCTTCTAGGTAGTTCCCAGGCCATTCTGATCTCCAGAACAGATCCAGAGACTTAGCTTATCCTGTTTCTTGGACCAATGCCAAAGGTCTTTCATATTAACTTCAACCCATTCCCCTTGAACCTTCCATGCCCCAGGAATGCTCCTTTTGGCATAAGATCCCTAGTACACATGTTACTTGCAGGACTCTGGAGTCCATTTGCTGAGATCCAATGACTATTCTGAGCTATTAGCCATACCAGCTTGGATATCACAGGATGCTCACTCCTATAAGAACCAGCTTCCCTGCACTGTTCCTAACCCAGCACTCGGGGTTTCTCACCTAAATCAGGATCAGACTGGATGCTAGTTAAAGATGCAGAGTCCTGGGCCACACCTATACCTACCCAAACAGAATCTCTCAGGGTGAGGTGAGGAATCTTTCCATATTGAAAGCCCCCAACTCATCATTATTCCCATGAAAGTTTGAGAATCACTCAAGTACAGTAACAGGAAAGACTCTTCAAATGTCAGAGTCCCCTCTGGTTTTGTCTGTTGGGAATGGGTGCAGACACCTGAGTGAGGCAATCCACCATGCAGAAGCATCTCCTCTCTGTGAGCGCCCCACATGTTTCAGGAATTGTGGTGAGGAATCTGAGTTCCATATCCAGTTGATCTGTTTCTCATTTCATGTAGCACAGAGCTGGCCAACAGATGGTGTGCACTGAATGTGGAGTTTCTGTCAACCTCCATGGGATGCAAAGGGGACAGAAGCATTTTATTTTTTATTAAATGTTGCAAAATGAACATAGTTTTATAGTATTACAGATTACTTGATATCCATAGGAAAAGGATTTGTGTACACACACACACACACACACACACACACACACACGAATATGACTAGCAGAAACAAGTATACTCTCTTAGACTTATGGTGACAAGGAAGGAAAAAAGTAATATTAGGGGCCTACTATGTGCCTGGAATTTTTATATAATTATAAAAATCCTCCCATTATTAGTTCCATCCTCAGATAAAAAATTGTGGCCAGGCCTGTGTGGCTCAGTGGTTCGATTCCTGGTCAAGGCACATGCCCAGGTTGTGGGCTTGATCCCCAGTAGGGGACATGCAGGAGACGACTGATCTTTGATGTTTCTATCTCTCTATCCCTCTCCCTTCCTCTCTGAAATAAATAAAAACTTCTTTTTTTAATTGTGGCATGGAATTTAATCATTTCCCCCCATTTCCCTTAGCTAGTAAGAGGCAAAGCCATCTTCAAACTCAAGTCTGGCTGATTTAAAACCTGCACCCTTGGTCTTTATCCTTTGTTTCTTTCTTAATTTATTTCTGTGGGGCTCTTCATATTAACAAAGTATGCCTCAGGAGATCAGGGTCTTAACTAGAGGACAAAAAGAAGTGGACAGACATCTATAGTAGGAGGGTGACCTGGATTTGAAGAGAGAGATGGTGTTCTAATAGGAATTCTGAAAAGGTGGCATTTTTGCATCTCACTGTGGGAATTTGGGCTTGGCCTGGAAGGATGAGAAAGAATGCTTTAGGGGAGAGAGAGAGGGCATACCAGCTGGCAGGAAGAGCATAAGTAATTGTGTGGAGGTGGAAATAGCAAAGATTTTAGATTTATTGGAGCAGCAGCTAAGACCCAGGAAGAAAGAAAGCATGGACTCATAATATGGCCACTAGGCATAATTTTATACTTCTTCAGCAATACTTTACAGCCCTGGAGATGGGGGCGGGGGAGGGGTGAAGGAACAATACTAGGATTGAAAGGGTCAAATGTCAATGCATAAGGGTTGGCAGGAAGTGTCCTACTACTAGAGTCGCTGGCTCTGGAGCCCCAGTGGGCTATAAAGCAAGGGAAATAGCAGGAGGAATTTGGGATGGACCATGAGAACATGAAGGATTGATGAGTTAAGAGTAGGTGCCCATAATGAGAGGTTTGGCAATTTGGATATCTTCAGCTGAAAGGAACAGAAAAACCCTAAATCAAAAACCTATTTAAGTAACAAGGAAATATGTGAGTTTACCCACATAAAAAAAAAGTTCATAGGTAGGGCATCACCAAACGAGGGCTGGGAGGGCTCTGACCTTCTCTGTATATTGGATTCATCTCTGGCCAGTAGCAAAACACTACAGGAATTAGAGGTCACCTTCAGAGAGCACACGATCCAGAGGAAAACAGGGACTGTCTCTACCTTGTGCCTCGAATTAGAAGAAAGAAAAGAGCCCCTCAGCAGACTTCTTGTCATGTCTTATCAACCAGAATTAGGTCACATGCCCATGCCCATGCCTAAAGCTAACACAGCAGAAGGTAGGAATTCTCATGATTGACTTCTCTGGGATGAAACAGAGGTGGGGACTTACCTAAGTGGCCAATACAAGAGGAAAGGAAGGAGCCCCCATGTTCTTTCGAAGACCTAGGGTATTTCTCAGACATCCCCTCTTTTAATCCTCTCATCCACTGTCCGGGCATCTGCTGTTACCTTCTCTTGGCCACTACCCAGGGCCCCACATCTCTACTTTACTCAAAGCCCCTGCTCTTTTCATCACTCTACACTACAGACTCAGAGTACAGTGGAAAGACAGAAGCTGTGCTCAGAGAGGGGATTTACAGTGTTAGATACCTTACATGTGGCAACGTTTCTTTTGAAGTGTTACACGCTTGGTTGGCTTCAATGAAGACCTCTAGGACTGAGAACTGTGACAGCAACAGTTGAAAACATCATCAAAGACAGAGACTCTGCAAACATGAAGTCTTCCCTGGGGAATAATCCTGGAAACAGCCAGTGGAGTTGAGGAGGGTGGGTCAGGTACCAGACGCTGAGGATCCCATGACAAACCACACCAATGGAACAGCAGGTGAGGGAGGTTGGGTGTGAAGCCAGCCTGCCTGAATGGGTTGGCTCAGACAGCCTTATTTTTCTTACACTCCTCCTCTTACATCATACCCCATACAGAAACAGACACCTGCATGCCATCTGTCCCGGAAGAGCTGCAGCTCCACAATTCATCCTATAGAAGGCGGCAGCCAGATGGGGTGATGTTTTCATTTTTCCTGGGCATTCACAGAATGGAAAATGTATGTGCTGGAAGCAACGTGCATGATCTAGTCACTAGGAAATGGAGAAAAATCCCAAGAAGCCAAGTTACTCACCCTGGGATGGTAGCAGAGCTAGAGTGGGACCAAGTCTCTCATCTCCACGACCAATGCCCTTTCCACTGCACTGTGCTCCTTTCCATCATCCAGTCGACAATCAAACCTGAGAGCAGACATCTTCTTCCTTCCTAAGAGAGTCCCAACCCCACTGCATTTGAAGTCCTAGTATGGTCAGCATTCTCCCAGAGCCCCCACTGAATTGGCCATTGACTGTTCTCAGGGTTGGTAACAGCAGAACATTCTCCATCTCTCTGCCTCAGCCTTTATAGAGTGGGGTCTGCATGGACTATGCTTCACAAATACAACAAGGTTATTTCCTTGTTGTACCAACAGTGTCACCTCACCTCTAGGAACTAAATGTAATTTTGCTCCCCCTCTATATATTAATTTTAAAAGGTCAAAGCATTAGGAGTTATTGGAGTTGAAGATAGGAAGGTAGAAGTAGCCTGGAATGTCAGCTACTCTTTATTTAGGGCAAAAATGGTTGTAATTCCTAAAGAGCAACAAACTAGATTTTGGACTCACAGAGTCCAAAGAATGGGAAGATCTGAAGGATCTCTGATCTTGGATTCCAAAACTTAGAAAAATCTAGGAGTTGCTCTGCACCCTACTCCCATCTCAAGCAATTGAGTTCTTATCTAGTTTGACTTTGAGTCCTAATGGGTCTTGGTGACTAAAGATGGATCCATCTATTTTGTAGGAATTTCTACAGCCAGCCTCCAAGGCTGGTACCTTGTCAACAGGAACAAGCAAACGGAATTAGTTTTCTTCCTACTAGGACATGGACGTAGTTAGGTTCTCATCTTCTCCTACAGGAACATTGATAATGTAAAATATTCCTAGAGTCACTCCTTCATTCAGTGCCCTGCATTAGTGGTTAATTGTAACTCTGTCTACTCTTCTCTTCCCCATAGTTCATCCTACTAAAAGGGTGGAGATCCAAGTTTTATTCATCTTTCACTCCCCCACAACACCCTCCAGGGCCTACACGAGGGTGAAGCAAGCCAGGCAGCTAGGGCACAAAACTTGAGGAAGCTCTTATTTTGAGAGTCCTTAAATTCTAAACACCTGACTTGTCTCATCCTATTCCCTACACCTTTACCCTCTTGGATATCTGACATGCAGGAGAAGGGCAGTGAATATATGTTTGTATAATGTTCACTCATTACTTGAAATCTTCAAATGTCTCCCCATCACCTGTGGATAAAGTACACACTCCTGAATTTGGCAGCACAACCCTTTGTAAGCTAACTCCTGTCCCTATGAGTAGCATCAGAGACCTCTACTCTTTGCCTTATTTTACTCTCCATCAATCCCACACTCCTCAAGGTCCCTTCCCATGGGGTTTAGAACAGATTTGGTACTCAGTGAAAGATTGCCTAATGAGCCAATGTGTGAGATCTGAAACACTATGAATACATTCATGCCAAATGATGGAGGGAATAGAAGACCTCAGGAAGAGGTGAGGTGGTGGCTAAAAGGGCAGGCTCTGGGTGTGATCCTGTCTCCATCAGGAGCTGTGTCCATTGGACAACTGATTTTCCCTAAGCCTTAGTTACCTCCTTTAAAAAGAACAAAGAAAAGTAAAACAGAAAAACAGCACCTATTCCATTGGTTGCTGTGCAGATAAAAAAAAAAAGTTCATGTAAATCCTTAGTACAGAAGCTAATAAGTGGTCATCAATGTTCTTACAAATTGGAAACAAATCCACTCTTAGAAAAATATTTATGAATCTACTGACTGCAGCTGAATTTCAGGAGGTGACAGTGACATAAAGCGAGCACTAGGATGCAGCCAGTCTTCCAAGTTCTCTCTTTAAAGGGTGCCTTCCAAGGCTAGGATAGACACCTTTCTAGACTACAGATGTGTGCTGGCAGAAACCACAGAAGAACAGAGGTACAGAGTCTGGGTTTCCATGTATCAGTAGCGAGACCCTGCACTAGAATTTGTTACCCCCTTACTTAGCGTCTGAGCCTTGAAGAAAACATGTAAATTATGCAGAAAGGCACCATATTGTTGGAGGCAAATGAGACCTTCATTATCCCTATGTGAGTAGGGCTTAGCCAACAGAGCAGAGAGAAACAGTAAACTCACGAAGGTCTGGTGGCACAGATGGGTGCTCCAAAAGGTTCCAGGGACCCTCAGAATGGGGCCAAATGCTGTCATTATTCAGGCAGTTAACACATGGCTAGGCACGTGGTGAGTCCCTAATGATTCTGCTTCTCTGCACCCTTCTCCAGGGGAGACTTCTCATCTGCCCACAATCCTCAGCACCATGCCCTTAAAACTCATACCCCACAACCAGCAGTCTCCCACTGCTGTTTATAAAAATTCCTATTCCTGTGTGATTCAAAGACCTTCCTATCTCAGTGAATCATAGTATCAGGCTATACCATTGTCTCCTACCCCCGCCCCTCTTACACATTGACTATATGCAAATGCATCCCCTGTGTTTACCAGAGACCATGGCATCCAGTGCCTGGCATTAAGTAAATACTCAACATTTGCTGAATGTTGGCATTGGTTCACAGCCTTACTCTTCACCCCCAACCCCTGCTGCCATCTCATATGCCCTTAAGATCTGTTGAAGGATTCTTCCAGGATCTCAACTTCCACAGTCTTGCTTAACCTATTTCCACAGCCTTCTCCTCCATTCCAGGAACTCACATTTATGCCCTCCAACATCTACCTCTAAAATCTTGACCTAAAAAAAATCACCAATCTGACCTCAATCTTTCATTCCTTTCACTTCTCCCAAACTTGATCCAAACCATCAGCCCTGTTCTCCTGTACTCCATCTGTCCTCCCATTGCCCCAGTCATCTCTTTCTTCACATGGTAAAGGTCACTACATGTAAATATCCTCAGAACCCTTCACATTCTCCTCCAAAATTAAATATAATTGGTGTCCCCCAAAATGTACTCATACTTTAACAGCTGATAGTTCAATTTTAAAAATGAATTGTGTTTTAATAAAGACTGCCTTTACTAGGTGTGCCGGTGAATAATGCAGATTTTTCTCAATAGATGGAGTTACGCATACCAGTAAAATTATTCAAGTGTGTGCATGCATTTTTGGGGACACCCTATATTTTTATCTATTATTATTTCCTCTCTTGGGCCCCTTGGGAAGGAAAGTTTCTTTTAGAGGTAATCCCTCTGCTCTTAACATTCTAACATTATCTTCTTGAAACAGTGAACATTTCAACAACCTGTCTCTTCTATCACTCCACCTCTAAAGTTACTTCCTCTTTGTCAAACCCAGTGAACTTTCAGCACTTTCCTTAGCTGATGTATGTGAAGCATTTGACAAGGTTGGCCACATCCTTCCTGTTAGAACGCTCTTCTTTTTCTTCAGAACTAGCACTCGCCCTGGTCTTTCTCTTCGTTCTACATTCACCATTGCTGGTGGCTTTCCCTAGATCCTTCACCTTTGTTCACTCTTTAAATTCTGATGTTCCAGGGGACTTTGTTCTGGATCCCCTTTTCTTCCCATTTTGTATCCTCTTCTTGGGGCATGGTACCCACTCACTTGGCTTCTAGTGAATCTGTGCCCGTATCATGATTCCCAAATCAGTTTCTCCAGACAAGATATCTCCCTTTAGCTTCAGAACATAATACAACTAACTATGCATGGAAACCTCCACCTGCATGTCTATCTGGACCCCAATACACTCAGGACTCTCTGCAGTCTCTTCCCCAGCAGATTCACTCTGCTCCTGTATTTTCTATATCATTTAGTCTCCCCACCACCCATCTAGCAGAGGTTCAGACATGTGATGACTAGGCCATGATCTAGTCTAGTGTTTTTTTTCTTCTCTCACTGAGATTGGGTGAGGAAGGGCTAGGCCAACCATGGGATTGACTGCAACAGTTAGCTGTAAAGTAGATGACTCAGGTGTGAAAGAGCTTTAGCCTGAACAAGGAGGTACTTTCAGCAAGGACAGAAGGGAGATTGTTACTAAGAAACTGACTAGAAGGCAGGGACCTTCGGGGTCTTGAAGAGAGAAAGAAATAGAAATTGAGAAGTGATTTGCCCAGCAGGAGGCCCAGGTAATTGACCAACACCATCAAAGGCTATGTATTTAAAAGAAGGTCTATCCAGTTTGAAAAAATACTTTGAGAGACTGTATATTGAGCTCTGGGATGGGTTAGGAAAAAGCAAATCCTGGTCCACTTCTCAACATCCTCCCTCCAATCCCGCCCACTTACCAGATATGACTTTTGCAAAGCAAAGAGAACTTTTATGTTTATAAATGAAGCTCAAAAATAACCAGAGTCAAGAAGATCTACAGAAAATTCATATCCTAGTAAGATCAGCCCTACAGTCTTCACTTCTGTGTCCTTGAACAGCTGATTGGACTGTTCTGCGTTAGTCCTATTGCAGACATTTCTATAAGGATTATTTTAGTAATGGCTAAACAGAAAATAGCCATTAGTCACAGGTAATTCACTTCTTCAAGTGGCCAACATTTCTTCAAGTGGCCAACATTGCATATAAAGTGGCACATCAACTCCCAAGGTGGCCAGGCTGAGAACTCTGAGCCGGTAAGTTCTGATTGAACTTCCTCATGGTCTGAGCGGCCCGAATGGCAGACAGTGATGTGCATTTTACCAGAGTGCAGGTTGCAGTGACTACGTCTGCTGTGATGTCCTGGTAGGAGAGTTATATGTGGAACAGATCACAGACTTTTTACTGTGCTTTAAGTAAATAGCCAGTGGAACAGATTATGCAAATGAAATGTCCCCAAACACATCTCTGAATAAATGTGCGGCATGAATGCATTATAACTGAGGAGGCACGACTCTCATTTCACACATGCAAGGGTGCACACAATATCACATTTAAAATTTCCTTTAATCAACAGTCTTGAAACCAAGTCCCCACCCCTCCAGCTGTGAAGAATTCGACCTCAGTCTTCCTGGGGCTTTCTCCATCAGGCAAGGTACTGGGATTTTATGCAGTGCCACTAAATGTGGGAGCCTCTCTTGCCTGAAATCATTAGTTACCAGATTATTCTGTTAGCTGGAGACACCCATTGTTCAACTGCACATAGTCCCTTCAGGCCCTTGGCTTCTGCTGCCTTGGGGCAAAGGAATCTTTTTCAAGTCTGGAAACCATGCAGGCATTCTCCCAAGGCCTCCCAGGATCAGGGTGCTGCTGCCCATTCTCATGGAGCCCACTGACCTCCCTCTCTCCCTGATTTCCAAAGATCCCTGTTCTGGTCTCTCTGTCAGAGTTTCCCTTGATAATACGATTTCTCTGTTCCCTCCCTCAAGCACACCAGGAAGAGAAGTCACTTGGAGGCCACTCCTTGCTTTCTATTCTATCACAAACTCCTTTGAGGCAAGAACGCACAGAGCTTTCTCCTGGCCTAAATGAAGGGAAAGAAGAGAACACAGAGGAGAAAAATATCCATTTGCATCTCCAAAGCTGACTTAACCACTTAGTTTCCATCGGGGGTGCTCTCTGTGTGACTGGTCAGTTGTCCACAGGAAAAGTAAGATGAGATCCTTCGGGGGCCAGCTCTTGGACAGCAGCACAGTGGGCTGTTACCACTAGTCCTGTAAAACTGTAGGCTGGCAATAAAAGTGATGTCCTGGGTCCAATGCAAGAGCTGTCTTATGGGAGGATTTTTTTCATATATATTACTTCACCTGAGCTCCCATAACTCGCCTGTGAGAAAGGCTGGATTATCCCCATATTACTGATGGAAAGACAAAGGCTCCAAGAAGTAAAGCCATCCAGCTAGTGTGAGGTGGAGCTGGGATGTGAACCTCTGTCTATCTGACTCCTGCATTCTCTGTTCCTTACATTCCCTGCCCCCTTACTCCCTTCTGCCTCTGTCTCTGTCTCAATAGGGCTGCCACAGCAAGGCTCAGAGCTCAGGCAACCAGGTGGTCTTCCTTCTACCATGTGAGGCCAAGTAGCATATCTCCTCTGAACTTCGTGAGTCTTTTAGCTGTGCTGGTAACTCCCTTGGCGCCTCCCTTTACCACCCACCCTATCTCAATGTCCCTCCCTCATGACTCCCCTTCTAGACAGCGGTGAGCTCTGCCCCTCTGTTTCTTCAACTTAACCATTCTTCTAGAGTGACCTCTGTACACGTGTCATCTCCTTCAATACACTGTAGATTCTGGGGTGACTGATTCATTGCTATACTCCCAATAAATAAGGCCTGATACCAAGGAAATACACAAGAATGTTTACAGGAAATAAGGATCATCAAATACATGGGGGAAGTGAATAAATGTATGAGGAAGGGATGAGTCAACAAACTAATGGATTGGTTTGAAAATTAAAATCCACAGATTATAGCAGCCATAATGGAGAGTGTTGAGACAGAGATGGGAGTCACCGCAAAGCATGATGGAGAGGAGAAACACTCTTCAGGCCCAATAACCCGTATTTCACACTAGATTCCTTTTATGGGGAGGTGAGTACTGGTTTTCTTGGAACTGTTCACTTTTACAAGGCTCTAATCCTTCTTCCTGCTCATTAATAAACAGTCATGATACAACAACTAGATGATGGACAATAATTCCGGTGCACTCACAATGTGCCAGGTATTCGAGTATCTCATTTAATTCTTACAACCACAAAAGGAGACATGTACAGTTATTTATAGCATTTTATAGATGATGAGACTAAGGGTTAGTAAATGTAAATAATTTTCTAAAGGTCATTCATCTAATAAATGGCCGAGTCAGAATTTAAACCCATGTCATCTGACTTCAGAGCCATCCATCCTAGTCACTCTCCTTTCAACTCTCTGGCAACACATTCCTGTGGCTAAGTTTCCATTCATTGAGCATTTGCTTTGTGAGGCACCGAATACTCTGTGGATATTGAATCCACAATAACCTTAAGGCTGAGGCACCATTTTGCTTCCCATTTTATAAACAAGACTGCTAAGGCTCAGGTGACACCACTAGAAAATGATTACACTGGAACTTGAACTTAAGTTGCCTTATTCCAAATCCATGCATTGACCACAAAAAACTAACTAAATCCCAGAAGAAGCACTCAGTTTTCTCCCTGGTTTAACCGATGGTTATGGGGTCGTGGAAAGTTCCCTGTATTTGAAACTGAAGTGTGTTCTAGTCTTGGTTCTTCCACATAAGCTTGTCCCTTGGGCAAGCCATTTAACATTTCTGGGCCTCAGTTCCCACATCCATGAAATGGAGCCATCGTGTCCCTTGTAGAATTATAGTGAGGTTTAAGTGAGAAGTCAGTGTTGATGAAAGCACTGTGCCAACCTTTATTTCTGTGAGGTAGAAAGGGGTTTGTAGATACGATTATACTTGTCCTGGGAGTGGATAAAATGAGTCTCACAGAGATGAAGTGTCTGATCTAACAACCTCACAGAGAGTCCATTCATTAGACCAGGAATAAAGCCCAGATGTCCCTAGGCAGACGTCCATGTGCCTTTTGCGTGGTGGCCAAGGATCATTATTTGCAATAGTGAGATTCTGCCAGCCCCGCAGTGCGTCTTCAGTTTCAGCGTGCATCATTGTTTCCCCCTCCCACACCACCCAGCTCTTTCGGGGCCCCTTGACATTCAGGGTAAAAGTCTTTTTCCATCTTTCCTTGGCTTAACTGTTAAATTAAGTGGCTTTGTTCTGTTAAAGAGTTCCACCCAGAATGAGCAGTTTTGAGAGAGGGCAGCATGAGTCTGGTCAGGCACGCTTGCCAAGGCCTGCCATCCTCCGCTAATGAACATCATTTGGAGCTGCTTGGGATTAAGCCATTATCTGTATGATCTTCACCTGACCCTTAATGGACCAAAATTCATTCATTCTAATTCTGTGCTTAACTAGGAAGGCTTTACAACTCCTTTCTCCCCCGGTATCATTTCTCTTCAATCTCCGGGACCCAATATGCAGCAATTTTGCTCTCTCCAATTTCATTTTCACTTTCAAAGTGAATGTCATTTGTCAGGCAAACCACATATTCTTTGGATCCCTATCTGTTAAATTATTTCTGAACTTGACTTTTTGGGGAGCTCCATTCTGGCTGACCTAAATTCTTCTCTGTCTTCTACAATTTCCCCCTTCTCTTTGAAGGCAGCCCTTTGTGGCTTCATTGCCCAAAAAAGCTGTTTCTGGAAGCACTTATCTGTTACCCCAGTTGGAAAGTTATCATTCCTATCTAAATTAGCTGGTGTGACCTTTTATCTGAACTCCAGACAAAACTGATCGTGTGTATGAGAACTTCCCATCGGGTTTCAGGCACATCAGCAGCATCCTTCTCAGATGATTCTCTTTGGAGCTAAGATTCTAGTCCTCGGTGTTTTCAATGCAAAGATTGTCTCTGTAGCCACTTTTCAAAGGAACATGCCAGTCTTGCAGAGATGATGTCTGGAATCCCAATTAGGCCATCTCTTATCACAAGACCATCTCAGAGATGTCATCTCTTCTGTTCTGGTGTTGCCAGTGGTAGAGAGAATGTATGACAGGGATGAGGGGGGAGTAACTCCAGAGTAGCAAAAAATAATTCCATACAGTTCACCTTCAGGGTAGAACAAGGAGATTCCGCAGTGAAACCATGGCTGCTAACATATGTCAAAAATGATCTCACAAGAGGACTGGCGACCCCATTCCTACCCCAGGTTGGGCAGACCATGGAGAGAGTATGTTAGGCTGGGTCTGCAAAGTACCCCAGTTCCAGAGGACCTGACCACACATAAATTCCAGAGAATAACCAAGCTTGTGAAGAGACCACTGTGTGAAGGACGGTTAAAAGACCTGGAATGTTTAACCTGGAAAAGAGAGTCTTTTGCGGGGATAGCAGGATGGAAAATTCTATCTCAGACTCCTGTTTTACAAATTAGAAAGCTGAGACTTAGAGAACACAGACTCACAGAATAACCAGAAGGAACTTTTTAAAGAATAAATGAGATCATTTTGCTCTGCTGCTTGAAATCTGCTAATGATTCTCCTACTGCTGTTAAAATAACAGGCCAACCCCAAACCATGGCCTCCAAGACCCCCATGACTATGCTGGCCCCGTGTACTAGGCGAGGACCAACAAAGCTGGTACAATCAAGAGAGACACCCCCCCCCCCCCCGCCCACAGTACCCTGGCTTAAACAAGGAAAAAGTTTATTTCTTTTCCTTTTTATAAACAATACTGCAAGCTGCAGGCCAGATCAGGCTTCAATAGGGGCTAGTAACAGCTGTGAGTGACAAAAAAATCCTTGCCCTTATCCACATGCTAAAGAGTAACAAGAGTAGACTGGACCAAAAATTTTGATCCACATGCTAAAGAGTAACAAGAGTAGACTGGACCAAAAATTTTGCACATCCTTCTAGAGAGTGTCCGTAGAGGAGTGAACTTGTCAGGAAAATCAAGGCCTGGGAGTGAGAGCAAGAGGGCAACTTGTCAGGAAAATCAAGGCCTGGGAGTGAGAGCAAGAGGGCAAGAGGTTCTTTAGTAGTTTATTTGTATGGAATGCAAGTATTGGGTTTCCTCTTCTTTCCTTCCTTCTTTCTTTCTTTCTTTCTTTCTTTCTTTCTTTCTTTCTTTCTTTCTTTCTTTCTTTCTTTCTTTCTTTCTTCAGGGGCTGTGTGCATGTGTGCATGTGCATGTGCATGTGCGTGCGTGTGTGCGTGTGTGTGTAAGTTAGCTGCTTCTGGTATCCAACTGGGAATTTGATTCACTTAACTTGTTCAGTCAGTTGCAATAAACCAGGTGGTTTTGCATTGCTCATGCAAATCACTTTCTCCTCACACATGGCTGTAGTCCCAGCTGCCAAAATGTTGTCATGTTCTTGTCTCCAGAGCCTTAATAAAAAGAAAAAATACGGTCTGTAGCGTGTATGTGCTCAACACTCTCCCTGGTTATCACTGAGCCTGTGTGGTCAATGAGCCAGTCAAGCCAAGAGAAGAGATGCATAGATGCCGATGGGGCTGAAGAGCCTGGGCTCTGGTCCTCAGGTCACAGATTCTGCTGACCTACTCAGTGTCCCTTATTAGAGCCAACACAGCCTTGGGTAGGAAGACTAAAATCCCAAATTCCAGTCTTGCCTTTGTTTTTTTTGTTTTTTAATATTTATTGTTGAAAGTATTACATAGGTCTTCCCCCCCCCCTCCCCATTAACCTCCCAGTTCTGCCTTTGTATTACTGACTGGGCTTGAATTATTAGTGCCTAGTGCCCTAATTCTTGTGAGAATTGAGACAAAGTCAAGATTCCCAGCTGTTTTATTTCATGGTACAGAAAAAGTCAGTATTTGTACAGCACACTGGAGTAAATATGAAAGGTTACTTATGCCAAAGAGGACCTCTAGAGGGTTCTGACCTCCCAGCCTCCGCCCATCCACCCTGTGGCTAAGGACTCAATATTGCATGGTAAACTGATTGACGGCTCAGCCAAATCAGTGGTCCTCCCAGTGAGAAGATTATACTTCCTCACCCTGTGGACTCACACATGGCCATGTGTCTTGTTTTGGCCAATGAGATGCAAGCAGAAGTGACATACCACTTTCAGGTAGAATCTTTTTTTTTTTTAACTCTGTATGATAATTTACTGGTCTAAGGAAACAAAACCCTTCCAATGTATTAAGAGATCAATCCTGTTACAATGCACTAAGAGGTCTATGTGAAGAGGTTCTGGTATAGTAATTGAAAACAGACAGCTATTTACAAGATACACAAGCAGGTGGGGTGTACCTAGTCCAACACTGGCCGGCCCTCACAAGCAAAATGTATTCTCTCTACAGTAGGCCACATGCAAGAATCCATCTTCACCTTTTTTCTTCTTGTAAAGTTGTCCCATAGTTAGGCTGGACTATGGGACTGTCTTATCCACAATAGAAGACTGGCTTTTCAGAAGGAAGCTGGATCCTTTTCCTGATGATCCACATGAACCAAGTCACAGTGATGTCAGATGGAACCAGATACTTCCGTTTGTCAGTGTTGACAATCTGAGAGCCTGAGACTTTTTCCACGGAACCCGGTCCGGATATTTCGCTCGGATCTTCGCGGATTCCATGCATTTGTGTTCCAGCAAGTGGTCCTCCTTAAACATCCACTTCATGATGGTGGTGGGGAAAGGATGCAGGGAAGGGATCAGGTGGGGAAGAGATGTAGCCAGCTCTCAGAGCCATGTTGCTCAGAGCACCATCCACAACAACTCAGGCAGAATCTTTAAGAGCCAGTAGGTACTCTGCCTTGTTCTTTCTCTCTAGTACAGAGACCAGAAATGTTCCAGATCACCCTGTATCCCAGAGTGAAGACTGTATGGAGCAGAGCCACTGACAACTCACAAGGGCCATCTAGCATTAGCAAGGAATAAAATTCTTTTGTCTTAAGAGATCTGGGAGTCATTTGTTACTGCAGCAAAGCCTCTCCCATCCTGACCGTGCCTGGAAAACCCAATGGGATCCTCTGATCACAGGGCAAGAAAGAGTATTGAAGAGTATCAGACAAATTTTAGTCATTTACATACACAAGCACAAATGGAGTATAAATATATATATATAGTTTCTCAGCTCTGTCTTCTGAGGGTTTCAGCTTTATCCCCAGGCTCATAAAGAGATAGCTGGAAATTACAGTTATCAGAGCCATACAAAAAGAGGTCATTTCTTTCTGTGTCTCTTCCATAGAGAACTAAACTCTCCCAGAAACTCTGTTGAAGCTTCTGTAGCATATAATTATTATAATAATAAAAAGCGTGGGCTATTCAGTCGCACAGTCTGAGTCCAAATCTTGACTGGGTGATCTTAGTATGCTGTACAGTGTGAGCAAGGGGCTCAATCTCAGTTTCTGCATCTGTATAATAACAATAGGACCTAATTCAGGGGATCATTGTCAGGAATAAATAAGTTAGTACATATTAGGGTTTTGGACCAGTGCCTGGCATATAGTACACACTTTGTACATGTTAGTAGTGAACATCTACTTCGTCTCCCATCTTATAGGTTTTTACTAGAAATCTTCTAATATTATGAGTCCCACCTTAATTTTCCTTGTAGCAAATTTATCTGTGGCCAACCCAGAATTAAACAAAGAAGGGAATTCTGAGAAGTATAGTTCCAGTTTAGTTAGATTAAAACAGAACACAGCTATCACTGGCTGCAGGTAGGTCTCAGCAGACTGTACTGCCAAGCTAAGGATTTGGGGTGGGAGGATCAGAGCAAAGTCATAGAAATGTTTGTTTTCTCTTTAAGTAGATGTGTCTTGATCAGCTTTGCATTTAAAAAGATCTTTTAGCCCAACTGGCATGGCTCAGTGGTTGAGTGTTGGCCTATGAACTGGGAGGTCACAGCTTGATTCTAGTTAGGGCATATGCCTCGGTTGTGGGCTTGATCCTGAGTGTGTGTGTGTGTGTGTGTGTGTGTGTGTGTGTGTCGAGGGGTTAGGGGATGTGCAGGAGGCAGCCGATCAGTGACTCTCTCTCTCATCATTGATGTTTTTATCTCTCTTTCCCTCTCCCTTCTTCTCTGAAATAAATAATATATATTTATAATATATACATATATTAGAAAAAAATCTTTAGGTGCCACGGTGGAGAATGATTGGTTGTGGGAGACAAGAAGCAGGAAGAACAGACTGTTGCAGTATGCTGTAATTTCTAAGGTGTGGCTTCCAATCCTTCTGGAACAAGGTAAGATAAGAATGCACAAGCAAACAATAGCTAAGGTAATTTTAGTTCTAATTATCTGTGATACAATAAAAAATAAAATCTTTGCAGACACACCAGATTAAGATACTTTTCCTCCCAAGAGACATTTGGTACCTCTTAATTAGTCTCTCAAAATATGGTGTGTTATTGATTTAATTCCAAATATTTTTCTCATGACATTGTGCGTCAAATGTGAGAATAATTCACTTATAGTTCCTCCTCATGTACAATTTAAGAAAAAAGAGATGAAAGGTACTGAATCTACATACCTAAAACCAGAGCTTACTAATAGCCCTGGACTCGTGTGTGAATTTCAGTTCTGAAAAATACCTTTGGAAGTAGAAGCGAAGAAATGCTCACCACAGGGGACAACCCTCTACACTGAATATACAAGTGCTCCCCCCTCTCTCCCAGCCCTCCTTGTGACTGTTTGGGCTTGTGTGTCTAGTTCTGGTCAATGAACTATAAACAGAAGTGACGGGTCCCATTCTGGGCCAAGGCAGCTTGGAGCTGGGTTGCAACTTGGGATGACAGATGACAGAGCCACAAGATGAAGAGGGTTGCCTGACCAGGATGGGACTTCAGGTGAATGAGGAATGGGTTTTAATTATGAAAAATAATGAGGGGTTTGCTAGCTCAGATGATCTAGCATAGCCTGACTAATGTATCTGCCAAAGCCTGTGTCAGGCACCTTCACACTTACTTTCCTCATTGATCCATCTGACTGAGCCAATGATACAAGCAGGGCTTGGGAAAGTCACGTAGCTTACAAAAGCCCACACAGTTTGTAGGTGGCACTGATAGAATTTGAACCAATCAGTATGGATCCCAAACCTGTGATTTTTCTAGCCTGCCATACCATAGCACATCCCATTACCTTCCCACTAAGGACTCTAAAAGATCTGGCCATGGATGGACAAGAAGCATAGACAGGAAGTATTGGGAGGGACACAAAGTTCTAGCGGTTCAAGGCCCTCACCAAGTCTCCAAGTGTTCAGGTTTGCTCTTTGACCTCTCCTTCAACTTCTTTTTCCTTCTTTTTTATTTTTTGAAACATATTTTTTTTATTTATGTATTTATTTATAAATATATTTTTATTTATTTCAAAGAGAGGAAATGAGGGGGAGAGAGAGATAGAAACATCAATGATGAGAGAATCATTGATCGGCTGCCTCTTACATGCCCCACACCGGGGATCGAGCTAGCAACCTGGGCATGTACCCTGACTGGGAATCGAACAGTGACCTCCTAGTTCATAGGTCGACGCTCAACCACTGAGCCATGCCAGCCGGGCTCTTTTTCCTTTTTATTCTGGAGTCAAACTAGCACTGGATTAAGAGCCTAGATTTTTGGCACTCTGCTGCTCACCAGCTGTGTGACCTTGACCAAGACACTCCACCTCTTCAAGCTTCAATTTCTTTGTTAGCAAAAATGAGGATAAAGAAACTACCTCAACGGGGTGGTGGTGATGAGGATTAAACGAGGTGGTGTCTGCACAGTACTCAGTGTGGGGTCTGGCACACTGTACTTGATGAATAGTAGCTAATAAATGTGATAGCCCAAAGCAGCCATCGATTTCAAGGTGAAATAGATATGTTTTTTTCCAGGAGCTAACTCCGTAAATGGCCTTGGACCACAAAGGGACCATAGTCCCAACTTCAGAGGCAAGAGGACATTTTGTCAGCTTGCTCTCCTCTCTCATGCTTTAATTTAGGCTGACACTTTATTCCCATTTCTAGTTGCTGGCCTCCTAGAGAGCTCTGGACCTGGCATCAGCAGGCTGTTCTTCTAAAAGAGCAGAACCTGTTTGGGAAGAGAGGTTCCATCGTGCATCTCAGGACCCTCAACGTCACTTCCTCAACCTGCCAATGGGAATACTAATTTCTGACTCACAGGGTTTATAGGAGGAGTAAAGGAAATCCCTGAGGGAAAACCTACAGCATGCTATCAGCATTTGGTAACTGAGCAAGCAGTATGAGTCTCCTGGCCAGTGAGGGGAAGCAGGGGCCAGCACCCTGTAGATAATGGTGGAGGCTCAGCTACAGATCATTCACAGACCAGAATGATCTTTTACAACAAACAGATGTCAGGCAGGGTCTCCTTTGGTAAGGCAGAAATTACATCACTGTTTAATAATTCAGACAGGGGGAAGATAGTTCCAAAATAAGGGAATGTGGTTGTGAAAGCAGTTTCTAAATTGTAAGCAAGGTTGCAAAGTGGACAGGGCATGCGATGGAGTCAGACAAAATGAGGTTAACGTTGGCATTGATTCTTATGTGCTGTGTGCTCTTGAGCACATCACTTTACTTCTCTGAACCCCAGCTTCTTTCTCTGTAAAATGCATAATATCTATTACAGAGTTGTTAAAAAGATTAAAATGATAATAGATAACACCAACTTTTTGCCACAAATTAATAGAGAGAGTAAATTCCCATCTCGCCATGCAGAAAGCAACAGAAGAGCACCGGGAGTGAAATTTCTCCTTCCTCACTGTTAAGGCATGGAGAATAGCTAGAATCAAGGCTCTCTCCAGCTTAAAAGAAACTGTCTCTTAGTCCAGCTCTATCTGTGATATGTCAGGCCAACAGAGTTCTCCATTGACTGGGTGGCCAAAAATTACACCCACATTGGGATACTTCTGAGACTTAACTGGGGCACTATAAATAGCAGGGTCAACAGGTGTAAACCTGAGCTCTCCCGGGCAGACTGGCCACCCTAGTGTTAACTGAGTAATGACTACTCTAAAGTGGGAAAATCAGGTCATTTCATTTCAAAGTGCTCACCTAAATTGTCTCAGTTGTTCCCTGTGTGATTGAGAAAAATAATTGAGTTGCAGACTGAAGGTTTATTTGACCTATCCAGAATGACCCTTTGGCATCATCTCTGAATTGTCAATTCTGTCATGAGTCCTCTCAGAGCTAAGCAACCTTTATTCTCTCCCCCATAACTCTTGGTGTGCAAGTTTATAAGAGTTGTGGTATAGTTTTCCATTTACTCGACAGTTTTTATACATCCATTATATGCCAAGGCTTAGCTGAAATGACAGGAACTACAAAGATGGCTGAGCCATAGCCTGCTTTCAAGGAGCTCACAGTGAAGCCAGGGAGATGAACACAGAAGCCACTCCCACAAATTCCAACACGGAGACACGGGCAAAGCACCATAGGACACAGTGATGAGGGTGATTAGCTTTTCTCCAGAAGGCTTCGCAGACATGACCTTTGAGGCATCTCAAACAGTATTTTCTAAGTGCAGAAGTGTGGGAAGTGTTTAAGGAAGTCTAAGAGAGTGGAATGTGTGGCTCAAGGAACAGAGTGGCTGGACCTGCTGTGAAAGAGGGAGAGGACTTGGCCTCCCAGCCCTGTCGGTTCTCTACCGGCCTCTGCTTGTAGTGGCCATCTGAACTGCGATGTCTTGGCTCCTGCCATTTCTTCAACCAAACTCCTAGCGGCTCCACAACTCGGAAAGCTTCAACGCATTTTCTTTGAACGTCTCTAATAGCATTGCTACTGTCTTTTTCAATTTCTTTAAGTGTGTGTGTGTGTGTGTGTGTGTGTGTGTGTGTGTGTGTTTATACCCAATAAGCTCTACCAGATTTTTGCCACAATTTTGTACTAATGAAAACTTTGTGAATAGATGCCACAGCCTGACTTTTAAAATACATATAAGTAATTGATTTTTAGAAGAATGTTTCCTTATAGAATTCAAAACTAGTCTATTCATACAGGGAACCAATATGAGACCCAGACGCACCCTATACTGAGTTTATGGCCCTTTAAAAGTGTTTTTCTGCTATAATTTCTGTGGGCTATGAAAATGCCAATGTGCGTCTAAATAATTCTGACTTCTTTAGAAGGCAACGAATACTGCATTTGATTGAAAACAATCCCTGTGTTAAGAAATGAGCAGTCCAGCCACATGGAGGTGGGAGGACGCAAAGGCAGCCCATCTCAGAGGGTCACCAACAGAGGGCGCTCTCATGTACAACAGAGCCTGTACTCATGTCATGGATCTGAGGATGGGAGAGGGGTGAGAGGGGGTCCCAGAGTTTTGCAAATGGGCTTCTCTTAGGAACTCTAGCTTATAAAGGACAGAAACTCAATACAAACTGGGTTCGAGAATAACATGCCTGAATATAGAATGCAGACATTCAAAGGATACCATTGAAAAGGATCTCCTATCTCTGAGCTCTGCTTTCTGATTTGTTGGCTTCATCCTCAAGCAGGCTCTCCCCTCATGCTGACAAATGGTTGCCATGGTTCATATCTTTACACCTCAGCAACCCTAGTGGAAAGGGAGGTTCTCTTTGCCAAAAGTTCCAACAAAATCCTAGGATTGAGTTTCATTAAATCAATGTGGGTTAATTATGTATCAATATCCAAAACAATCATCATGTGCAGGAAGTGGAATAAGCTGATTTCTCCAATATTATTATCCAGACTGAATCATCCTGGATCTTAGATGAGGAGGGTGGAGGGCAGGAAGCAGAGAACTCCATCTGGGCCTGATGGATGGAGAGACTGGGAGCCATGGTTCACCACTGCTATGGTGGTGACTGTCTCACTCTTTCTCCTTCTCTTCAGTTTTCTCTTCTTCCTAGATACACATTCTAATTATTGTTTTCAACCCCCTTAGCAGTTGGGTGTGTCCATGTGACTGAGTTCTAGCTAATGGAAGGTGAGGAGAAGTAGTAGATATTGCTTCTAGGCCCATCAAAGGCTCCTAGCCAACTTTGGAGGCCACGAGTAGAAGATGGTAGAAGCACACAATGGAAAGAGCCTGGTCCCTAAATCTTTACCAATTGGAGGAAAGCTGCCCACCAGACAGGAGCATCCACTGTGAACATTCTATCATGTTTGAAACATCATGCATTGGGGGATTTGTTTGTTACAGCAGCTCACATTATCTTAATAGAGATGCAAATGTCAAAAAAAGGGGATCTGTAAACTGTACAGGCAAAAACAACTTGTCTACTAAAAAGCTTCTTGGTGTTTGGTGTTGGAAACTTCAGACATCTGGTGGGTTTAATCAGTCAGTAAGCATGGCCTGATGGAAACGCTGGCTGAGGAGTCAAAAGACATGGGTTCAAGGCCTGACTCTGCCACTGATAGCTGTCTGACCCTGGACATGTTGCTTTGCTCTGACCCTCAGTTTCTTTACCTGCAAAACAGCTACTTGACTGCCTCAATATGAGAACCAAATACAATTATGTGAGCCTCCCTCCTTTCTCCCTTACTTCCTTCCCACTCTCAATTCCAATCCACTACTCAGAAGATTGTTTATGTTTGCCAGAGTGGCCACTCCTCATGGTTTCTTCCATACCCCGTCTTCTCTCTGTGACTAGTAAAATCCAGTCCAGTCCAACTTCCACAAGGTTGTTTAATCATCCTTTCAAAACACAATGATGTCATTTCTCTTGGCCCTATTTTCAATCCTGAATCCAAGATGCATGAAGCCCTTCTAGTATGACTCCTCACAACCTGGTCTCAACCACCTTTCTCATCTTATTATCTCTAGTTCAGGTCAAACAGACCTTCTCTCCATCCCCTGATGTTTCAGCTGCTTTTAAGACTGTTATCTCTGCCTGGGAGACGGAGCTGGAGATGCAGACTGGGACGATCTCTGTAGAAGCTATATCTGAAAACCTGGAGCTGGGGGATCAGTAGATAATGTAGGTGGAGAAGAGGCGTGGAGGGAGAAAAGTCAGGGAGAAGTTCAGGAAGACCAATGCTCAAGTGGGACTGTGCCCTAAAGGAAGAACTCCAACTCAGAAGACAAATAAAAAGATGATGGTGTGAAGGAAGATGCAGAAGAGAGAAACAACACAGATCAGAAGGAAAGAGAAAGTGACAAGAAGGAGGGAAAGGTCACCAGCATTAAATGCTGCAGGGAGGTCAGACAGGCAAGGAGAGAGAAGAAAAAGGTCACTGGGTTTGACCTGAAGAGAGTCAGAGAATGTTTTCTCAGTGGAACAGCCGGGGGTGGGAACCAGCCTGCAGCGGGTTCAGGAATGAAGAGGAGGTGAGGGAAAGGAGGCAGTGGGAGGAGCCGACGGTTTAAAGAAAAGTAACTTGAGGTAGAGCCAGTTCCCTAAAAAGTAGCCCATTGTCCCTGGCCGCTGTTGGTGGGGAGTGGCTCTCGGCCTCACCTGGTGGAGATTTCAGCAGCCACCACCTGTTTCCGGTGGCCCAGCCAGGCTGCTGTAGCATGAGCCTTTTCCCACCACCGTTTGAAAGGAACCGAAAACCAGATGCTGACATCCCATCTACTTCAAAGCTTCCTCCTTCACTCACCTGCTTCCCAAATACCTTCCATCAGGAGCTCCTGGAGACCATGCCCACATCTTGCTAACAAAAAAGCTATATCCAGTGCTGACCATCAACAGGATATGTACTGAGCACAAGATTTAAGGGAATCAAACCACGGCTCCTCTACAGCAGCTCTGTGACCTTTGGCAAGGCCTGTCTGAGCCTCAGTTTCTTCATCTGTCAAATGACAACGGTTCTTACTCTAGAGGGCAGATGTGAGGATCAAGTCAGAAAACGGATGCTAAGCCTCAGTGTGAAGCTTTCCACGAGGGTTCATTGCTAACGGTGTTCTGATTGTGAGGACGCACATTTGCCTAAAGCTGTGTTTATACCCAGTAAGCTCTACCAGATTTTTACCACAATTTTGTATTAATGAAAACTTTGTGAATAGATGCCACAAAGTCGGACTTTTAAAATACCTATAAGTAATTGATTTTTAGAAGAATTTTTCCTTATAGAAGTAAAAACTGGTCTATTCATATAGGGAACCAATATGAGACCCAGCCACACCCTATACTGAGTTTATGGCCCTTTAAAAGTGTTTTTCTGCTATGTCATCTTCAATTCCCTTCCCTCACAACCCACCTTCAAAGCATCAAAAATCCTATCAGCTCTACCTTCTAAATACACCATGAATCTGACCATTTCTCACCACCCTCATCACTGTCACCGCAGTGCAAACTGGCATCCTTGCTCTCTTGGGAAACTGCAAGAGCTATGCACCTGGCCTGGGCCTGCCAGTCCTGCCTTCCTACAGTCTCTCTTCTCTCAAAGCAGCCAGAATGGCCTTTTCCAACATGCAGCCGGATCATGTCATCCTCCCCTCAAACCCACTGATGGCTCCTCATTGTGTGTATAAACCCCCCTAGGCCCCTGCACGCCCCAGGAGGCTCCCCAGGACCTGCCTCCCACTGTCCAGCGGCCCTGGCTGCTCCCAGACCACACCATGCTTGTTCCCGCTCCAAGGCTTCTGCTCCCATGTGGGACTCACTCCCTTACCTGAGTCAGGTCTTTGTTCAAACAGCATCTCCCCAGAGTGGCCTCCCAGACTATTCTAGTTCAAAGAGCCCCCTCCCAGTACCCCGGCCCTGTCCCTAGCTCAGCTCTTTTACTCATTCCTAATTGACTGTTGTCTCACCTACAACCAGCCTCCTGTTTTATTCCTCATCATAAAACCAAGAGGACCATGTGGAGGATGTGTGCCCTCAAGGAAAATCCCCTCCACATCCTTTCCCAGGAGGGAGGAGAGAGGGCCCTTTGGTGAGGCTGTCTGCCACCTAGAGAAGCCATTCACAACTATCCCAGGTTGGAGGGCTGCCTGGGCTTCTCTGAGCTCTGCTCTGTCCTGGAGGGGCAGTGAAGGGGAAACGGATCCTTCAGAACCTGTGTGCACAGCCAGAGGAAGCAAACCTGTTCTTGGTAACAAAGGAGACCCCAAGATGTCTTGATAGCTTTGCTCTCAAATGGCTGAAAGAAAAACAGAAAAGGCAAGGGGGCCAAACATGCACCCATGAAGACAGCCACAGCTGGGAGTGTGGGGGACAAGGGGCGTTTAAAGGAAAATGCTCAGAAGTGGCCAAATACACAGCAGCAGAGGCCATGGAGTGAGGAGGTCCCAGCATGGCAGGGCTGGAAGCAGCCTGAAAGGTCTGCCAGTCCAACTTCACAGCCAAGCCCGCAGGTCTTCTGCAGCTTCCCTGCCGAGAGTCAGGCCCCGCTCCTGCCCTGCTCACCCACGTGGGGCGCGTCCCTGCCCCAACACCACGGCCCGGCTCTGCACATCTCTGTGTGTCAGAGAGCTCTCCCTCTGGTATTCAGAAACCTGCCTCCCCTCTGCTTCCAACCCACTAATCCTAGGTCCACGCCCTCGAGACCTCACAGAACAAGTCCAGTCCTGCTTCCCGGAGGCAGCTCTGAGAAATGCCCCAATTCCACGGCGTCTGTGAACCCGCCACAGCAGGTCTGAAGTGGGCTGCCGGAGAGAAGCCTTCTCTTAACAAACAGGCCTAGCCTTTCTGGTTAGGAGAGCTGTCTGGACCAAGAAAACCAATCCTGCTTGTCTTTTGAATCTGCAGCCTGATAGGAAGGGAACAATAGCCCTGGGAGAGGTGCGGGGAGGACCTGACTCTTCACATCTTAATGAAGGTGTGAACTTTGAAGCTTTATTATGAACACTTGAAAGCTTACCCCTGGCTAAGCTCCTTTCAGCGGCTCACAGTCACCTGGATAATGAGGCCACAGCTGTGTGGGAAGCTGCTGGGGCCGGGGAAGGGGAGGACCAGGGTTATCTGGGCAAGAGCCTGGCTGGTGCTGGCAGAAAAGCCACTCTTGGCTGCAGGTTCTGCCCCGTGACCAGGCCCTGGTGGCTTTCAGGGACAAGGAACTCTCTGTTCCAGTGGAAGGAGAGCAATTACCCCATGAAGGATAGGAGAAAGGCCTGGAGAGTCCCTTTTAAAACAAAAACCAAAAAAAAAAACCTGTAGGTAAAAAAATAATGACTCACACTTGATGGCACCTTCCACCACCACGTCATTTCGATTCACACTAAAGGGTCTGTGAGGCAGAACGGACAGTGGCTCACAGAAGTCAGTGCCCCTTCGTGAGGTCACTTAGCCAGCAAATGGCAGGTCCATTTTTTCCAACCCAGGTCCCATTGCCCATAGGGTCAAGTGCAAATTCCACAGGGCAGCACAGAAATTAGGCAGCACCAGGCCCCTGTTGTCCTTCACACTCATCTCTTTCTGTTCACCACGGAACCCTCTGTCCAACCACCAGCACTTCCTGCCACCCCTCAAACACACCAGCTGCCTCCCCTCCCTTGGCCTCTGCATGAATTCTCCCCAAGGTGTGGTGAGCCTTCTCCTTCAACAGCCAGCTCAGTTATTACTTCCTCTCCAATGGACTTTGGCATTTCTCTACTTTTGTACATAGACATTCGTGCTGTTTCCTGGATGTTTCTGTCTTCCCCGAAGTCCCTTCTGAGTCCATGGTAGGATTACACTGCCTGGTTCCCAAGTGCTTAGATGGGGCCTTGTAACTCCTTCCAGTTCTGGACAATGAGTTCTATAAAGAAGTGAGAGGTTGCACTTCTAGGCCAGAGAATTTAATCACCAGTGAAAGACCATCAGATCTTTCTTTCCCTCTGGCACTGCAATGGGCAATATCTGAGCTAGCCCTGCTCCCATCAGCCTGAGCAACCTAGCAATTCTGATGAGTGGAGAGCTCCCATCATTGCCAACACTCCCCAATCTCCGTGCCAACTCGGGATGTATCTCTATTGTATCCTCTGACATTTGATGATTAAGCCTAAACTGAGGTGGTGACCAGAAATGGCCAAACCATACGTCCACTGTGACTCTGAGTCTTAAACAAGGCTGAGCCAGTCAGTATCCAATAAAGATGGGTGTCAAGACACTCTGTCCTCCACGCCCACCTGTCCTCTAGTTATCCCGGTCCCTTTCTGTCCAAGGCAGAAGTCACATCAAAAGAAGAGGAGCAAATGCCAGCACAATGGTTGGGAGAAAGCCAGATTGGGGATTTAAATGCTAACGCTGATGTGTCCTAGTTATGTAACCTTGGGCTTGTTGCTTAACCTTTCTGAGCCTCAGTTTCATCATCTGTAAAATTTGACAGTAGTGCTCATTTGCAAAGTTGTTGTAAAGATTAGGCTAGATAATGTATGGAATGTTCCTAATACTGGCACATAGTAGGCGCACAACCTATAGCATCACATAGGAGTGGAGCACAAATGAACAAAGGATGTGAATTTCCTGTTGATCACACATTAACCACTAGGGAGTGCTCAAGACCCCTCCTTTACTCCATCCCCAGAAGAAGAAACTAATCTGTGATACTGAGAACACAGTAGGACATCAAGCTAAGGGATGAAGTCTTCAAAAGCAAGAATGGAAGAGGTTAATGCTTCTATGTCAAGAGCTACTTCTTAGATCTCACATTGTGAGTGGCTTTTCTCTCTTTCCTTCCACGTGGCTGGCATAGTCAGATGGACCAGGGCTAGTGGTGTGCTAGAGCCAAGCCAAGTGATAAATTTTCAGAAATTCTGCAAGCTGGTGTCAAACAGCTATTATTTAATATTAAATTATTTAAACTTACAAGTAAATAAATCAAACAAATTAAAAACAAAAGTAATAACTACTCAAATATCATCAGTTCCTAATTATTTCACAACAGTTTACTTGAGATTATTTATATCTTTTGTATCTTTATGGTAAAAATACTATCTAATGGTGTACTACTACACATCTCTTCCCATCCCAACATTCAGTGATATCATATTGGTAACTTGAAATTGGCCATGGTGGGAGAATTTGCACCACAGAAATAGGCAAACACTAGAAACCAGAGCCTGATTTATTGTTTTGTTGATTGTCTAGAGCAGAGGCCAGTAAACTACAGTTCATGGGCCAAATCCAGCCCCTGCCTGTAATATCTTTCAGATTTTGTACAGCCTACTGTGAGCTCATAGACCAACACTGTGAGCTGCAAAAACCAAGCTGGGCATCCCCCTCTGTCTTGTATCACCCTCTGCTACCCGCACCTGCTTCCCTGGCTGGTGGCCACACCTCACCACTGCCCAGAATCCATGCTGGTTGCCACCTACACACTGGAAACTCTGCTGTTGGCAACTGCTGAGAACTGAGCAGTAGAATCTCAGTCCAAAAGTTGGAGATTTGGCAAGTCCCTCGGCCTCTGGTCAGCTTCCCAAGTTAAGAAGGCTAGGCTCTTTAGAGGAGAAAGGTGTACCAGGGTGTGGGTGTCACCTGGACAGACAGTAAAACTGACCTTGGCCGTCAACATGAGCTGCTTGCTCTTCTTGTGGGCAAAGTTCTTGTGAAAAAGCATGGCTCCTTGTTGGGGGATGGCCTCTGGCTGGGAGAAATGTGGGGCTGGCAGTGGTAGCAGTTGGTTTCTCACGCTCTGGGAGCAGCTCAGTCTAGCAAATAAACAATTATAATCCAGTTAGTGACTATCATAGGACTGAGGCATGTAGGTAGCTGGCTGGATCCAAAAGTAGAGCATGAGGGCTGGGCTGGCAAAAAGAAAAATCCGTAAGGGAGAGTAAACAGACAGTTCTCCACTGAGTTCTGTTCTACCTTAGTTGGGCCAGGCCCAAACATTCAAAGATGAGCACCATCTCAGAAGGAATGTTCTTTTTCCTCTTTGGGGGATAGCACATTATACTGGAATTTGGCCAAATCCTGGCTTGCCTCATCTCCCAGGATTAATTTTAATGGCCTCCCAGAAAGATTTCATACTACACTTCTTGGACAGAAATGTGTGAAGGTTCCCAGCAGAGAAGTAGAAACAGATGCCTTCCTTCCATCAGATGGTTTGTTGGCCAGGAGAAAGAAACTGGGCGGGTCCACATTCCTTTTGAGTCTGAAAAGCCCAGGGTGAACCCTAGAAGACTCAAGAGGTAGAATCTATGCTATCACATCTCAGATAAGAGAGTAATTTATTTCAGGTTTGTAATATCTTTCAGATTATACTGCACTTGCCCATGTATGGCCCTGGTTACACAACTTGGCTTTGAGGAAGGAACATAGATTCTAAAATTAGATCAACCTGGGTTCAAATCCTGCTTCTGCCATTTTCCATGAGACCCTATACAAACCACTTCAGATCTCAGAGCCTCATGTTCTTCATTTGGAAACTGGAGTTAATTATAACTATCTGAGAAGTAGCTGTGAAGATGAAATGACTATATGTGAAGTCTGATACATACTTAATGAATGGTACTTATGGTGCTAGAGGCAGCAGGTTTATAAGAGCCAATTGGTAAATATTCAGGAATGTTGAGTGGTTAAACCATTGGTAGCCTGAAATGATGTATTTACACCATAGAAACTGGCAAATGCCACCCAACAGGACTTTTTCCTGGATATCCGTTTTACCAACACAACACTGTTGTTATGATGATCTCCCTTCCTCTTCCTATATCCTGGAAAAGCCCCTGTGAGATAGTGTTGTTACCCCCATTTCACAGATATGAAAATGAGATTTAGGTTAAACGACTTGCCCAAAGTCAACAAGTTATAAACATCCAAACTTTTTTGCCTACAAATCTACTACAATCTCCTCTCTAACATGGCAGCATAAGTCCAATTTTGATCACACATAGATCCTATTGTGGCTTCTGGTACCCCTACCCCAGCCATTTCAGAGGAGATGTGACCTTTCAGGGAACTTGGTTCTATCTTCGCACCAGAAAGCCACAGCTCTGTGCCAGCTATAGGAAGCTCCAACCACATTTCCAAGGGTTCACACTTGTTAATTTCACTGTGTACTTATCACAACATTTCTACAGACACTTCACTGTCTGCAGAGCATCCTTATGCTAAGTGGCTTCAAGGGCTCCAGAAACATTCTCTCTGCCCTTCTACACCCCAGTGGGGAGGGTTGGAGACCAGGACCCTTAGTTTACAACTGAGAAAAGTGACTTGGCCACGTTGCCCGAGGAACTGGAGGCAGCTGCAGTGACTCTCTTTTCTCTTCGGCCCAGGCTGCTCCACCCATGAGCAAAGAGCAGAGCAGCAGCTGCAGCCTCCCTCCTGAAGGAAGAGGAAATGTCAAGGGCTATCAAGACTCTAGCTGCAGGGCACAAACTCATTACCAGGTAGGGTTAAGGATAAAAAAAAAAAAAATCCCCTGTATGATATACTACCATTCAATTATGAGCTTCACCCAGGCTTGACGCGGTTGACATGGTCCACAATCAAGATTCTAAACCCAGTCTGGGGCTGTGGGGTGAACCTGAAGTAGGGCTGGAAAAAAATAAATAACATGGAGAGAGGTTCACGCTACTAGATTATTCGAGCTGACATTATTACTATCACGCCCAGTGATTACGCAGAAAATAAAGGCAGAGTCCCACTTGTCTAATTTGATTATCAGACACGCTCTGGGTTGATTACTAACGGCTGCTTGCAATTGGGGGCAGAAAAGAGGTAGCCAACCAGCTGAAAGCCGGGAAATCACACACAGGGGCCTGAGGTCTGTAGTAAATGAAATTTAATAATAAGGGGGATGTGCTTTCAGATAAAGAGGTAAATAACAGGCAAAGGGGAAGGTTCCAGTTATACAGGTGCGAAGGGGATTTTGGCCAACCTGGTGTATTTGGAGAAATGGCCTGTGTTGGGAGGCTCAGAGCAAGAGTAAAAGTGAAGGAGAAAGAGGAATGAAAAGAAAAAAAGACCAAAAAAAAAAAGACAGTGAATTAGAGATGAGATTACGGTGTTGGCCTCAGGAGAGGTGATTATAAGTACTGTTGGGGGCAGTGTACAGGAGGCTTCTGTGTATATAGAGAGAAATGTGGCCAAATAAAAGGACCCCAGAGCCAAGCAGGGAGAGATCAGAAAGTGGAAAGCTAGCATCTGCTTGGAAACCACTGTGATTGCACAGGAGAGAAGGCTGGCTCTGAGGCTGCTCTGCCCCAGCATGTTAGCAAAGAACCCCAGCAGCCGTATTGACTGGGCACCTCGCAGTTCACAGTCTGCATCAAGACTCCAGTGGCGGCCATGCCATTGTCTAAAGATATTCACATGTGCAACCCACAGTCAAATAGCCCAAGTAAAAGCACTTTGAACTGTTGAAGTGGTGCTGATAAGGGGGGAAATGCTAGGCGTTGGAAGTCAGGAGACTGGGCTCTGTTCCTCTTCATCTGTAAAATGGGGATGATAATATAGTTCGTACTTGGAGGGATGAAGGAAGAAGACAATTTAAAATGAGGGGAATGAGGGAGCTAAGGATTGAAACTGTAAAATCCGCATGTTACAAATCAAAGCAGAAATAGGCAAGGTCACATTAAAGAGACAGAAAGAGCACCCACAAGAGTTTGACTAAAAGTATTAACATCTCCAAAGAATAAAATTGTGTCACTAAAGGGGGCTTATGGGAAATGGAAGCATGATAAGGACGTGCCTCTCCCGGTGAATTCAGACCTAGAGGATTATGGTTCCATGGACAAGACTGCACCTACTCTGATAATCTTAGGATGAGGCTGTTCAAGAGTCCAACCATCTACCTCTATGCCTTGGTTGTGTGCTCAACAACCAATTTTTAGCGTGGCTTGTTCTACTGGGGAACAGCTCTGCCCCAGGAGAATGTGTTGGCCTTACTTGGAGAGCAAAACCATGTGTTCACTGAGCTTTTCCCAGGTGAGCAGCTAGGGGAGGAGCCCTGTTGCCTGAGCAGTGTTCTCTGACACAGCATGAGGTTTTCTGTTAGGCCAGGAACCGGCCAGGCTCCAAGGTACGGAGCTGTACCAGAGACTGTCTTTGCCTTTAAAGGGGAAAGCCAGGCATACCAATAATAGAATGTGGTAAATGCTGAATAGAGACCTGTTGTTAAGGGACTCTGTGCCTCTGCGTCCCTCAACTATAAAAAGTGGTAATGGCACAGATAAGTGTATACATGTAAAGCATTCAAAACAGGGCAGGCACATAGCGAGCTCTCCATAAAGGTCAGCCGTGGGCAATTCCTGGGCACAGCAGCATGTGTCCCCACTTCACTGTACCTGCTGTCCTCTCGACTTGAAACTTTTATCTCTTAATGTCATTTTTATAGCTGTAATGTGCTTTATCATTATTAATATTATAGGATTGTCAGGCTATAAACACTATGGTACATGCAAAAGAAAAAAAAACAGCTTTGTTCAAGACTGAAATAATAATTTATAAAACAGGGAACAGAAAGATCTTCTAACACATTCACAGTTTATTTTAATACTTTCCAAATACATGCCAAGGAAGGCAGTGTTTATAAATAGCATTCAAAACAGCCCCTTCCACTTTCTGGGTGAATGTGCACCAGCTTGTCAATGTCCCCATTGTGTAGGGCCCAGAGCTGGATAGAATTAAAAATCCTCTTACCCAGGAAAACTTGCAGTATAGTTGGTCTGACACATACAATGATTTGTTAACTCAATCTGCAAACATAATTAGAGTAACTCTGAGCCTGGAAGATGGGGATGAATGTGATGGTACAGGGCCTTGTCTGCCCTTAAAGAGCTTATAATCAAATGGAGGGCTAGATGTGGGAGTGGCTAACTATGGTCTCAGACAGAAATACATGAATGCTAAGGAAACATTCAGCAGCTAGAAACACCAATGTCTGAACTCTTTGAGGACATGATTTTGCCTGTGTCCCTTTACCTGTAGTGAAAAGATGTCCTGGTATGGTAACTGGAAATCTAAACTCTGGAATCAGACAACCCGAGTATAAATCCCAGCCCAGGCTCTTGATTGGGTGAGCTGGTCAACTTCTCTAAACCTCAGTTTCCTCATTTTTAAAATAAGGATGCTAATAGTAACTATCCTCCTAAGGATATTGCATTTGGGATAATATCTCTATTATTTCATAATAGTAATTGTCTCACTGGATGAAGATTGAGATAATGGACATAAACACATATCACAATACCTGCCACCTAATAAATTAGTAGTAATCTTACTCTGCTCACTTCCCCTAACACCTAGCATAGAGCTAGCCCACAATAGGTACCATTAATAAATGTATGAATAAAAAAATTCAAGAATAAATGAAATAATAAATAATTGAGACAAATTATTGTGTGGAAATAAGTGTAAATATCATTACTCTTTTTAAAAATATTTTTATTGATTTCAGAGGGAGAGAGAGATAGAAACATCATTGATGAGAGAGAATCATTGATTGGCTGCCTCCTGCATGCCACACACTAGGGATTGAGCCTGCAACCCCAGCATATGCCCTGACCAGAATCGAACTGTGACCTCCTGGTTCATAGGTCAATGCTCAACCACTGAGCCATGCCAGCTGGGCCAAACATAATTATTGTTGCTTGGGGAAACAAGGAGGTTTCTCAGATATGGCATTGAAAAGAGACCTGAGCCTACATGGCATGTGTGGAGCAGGGTAGATACACATAAACTGAGGTTGGAGCCTTAAGAACAATCTAAATCTGTGGGGCTTCTCTTTCGGGAAAGAAGGGTCAATGGAGATTTTAGTAGAGGGGTTTGATGTCATTTCTGTCTGTTAAAGTGCCATCTGGCCACACACCAAGAATGAAGTCATGGGGGAAGAAAGTAGAAGCTGGAAGAACAATGAAGAGGCCAACATAAAAGTTCAGGCAAGAGATGATGGAAGTTGACCTAGGGCAATGGCAGTAGGGATAGGAATGAGGAGGAGAAGGCCTATGAGAATGAATAGAATGAGATAGATAGGGGAGAGGGGGAGTAAATGAAGATTTTGAGGTTCTCATCTGGATGACTGATATAGCCTTTATTATAGAGATCGTTACTAAATCACAGGGAGAAAATGGTGCATAATAATCAGTTACTTCTCCTGAATCATATAATCCTAGATTATCATGGTGGATGAAACTAGACTCCAAACATTCACCATCTGCTGCATCAATTTCGCTCATCTGTGTCCTCATTCCAAAGCAGCTTTAGGACATGTCTTACTCTTAAAAAGGTCTGACTTATACTGATTTAAAATCTGCGTTCCCATAATTTCCAACCATTGGTCCCAGTTTGGCTTCTGGAAACACGGATCAGATTTGGTCCTTCTTCTCTAAGACCACCTCTTGGATACTGTTGGCTAAATAAGAATACCATCTTCATTTTTCTAATTTGTCCATAAAAATTACTTGCTAAATCAAAATATACTGTGTCTACCTCTCTCTGCCCTATTATTCTATTAAACCTGCTCTTTCCCCCCAATGTGGAGAGGTTCTACTTATGCTATGGGTCACAAACTAGACACTAATGACCATCAATTTTTGTATAGGGACTCAAGAACTATTATTGAATAATCTGTTCTAGTTAATTTCCCCTAAGATCACCAAGTTAAGTGCCCAAGTTCAACTGTAATGGAAAAACTCCTCTGGAATCTCAGAGCCACCATTACTCTAAGGAAAAGCATGTGCTACTTCTGTGTCTTTGACCACAGAGCTACCCAGCAGACCTCTATGCTTGCTAATTCTTCTCATGACATTCCCTTTGTATGGCTAGTTCTTCCCCATCACTTGGATTTCAGCTCAAATATCTCCACTCTCCAGGGAGACCTTCCTTGACCACTTGATCTAGACTCACCCCACCCCAACACTTCCCAGTTACTGTTTGTGTGGCATATAAAAACTATCTGAAATGATTTTGCTCACTTGTTTGCTTACTGTAAAATAGAAGCCTCCCAAGGGTAAGGATGTTGCCTTATTACATGTTGTAGTTCTAGCACCAAGAATGCTGCCTGGCACACAGCCTGTGCTCCATAAGCTTAATGTGTATGAATGGTTACTGGCTCAGCATTCTAATAGCCCAGCCTAACCTTTTCAGCTTTCACACACTCCAGGATGACGTTGTTGCTTTCTCCCAAGTTCCTGTCACATCCACTTTGCCAAGCAATTTTTCCTAGTTGGTCAGAATTAAGTCCAGAACAGAAGTTCCCCAAGTCTCTTCCGCTTCTGGCTGAAAGATGAAATTACCAGCCAAGTCGAGCAAGGCAAATGAATCAGATGCCCTGCGTGAGGCTGAAGGAAGCTCCCGGCAGTGGCTGCCTCCACACTGCTCTGTAAGGGGGGAAGTCTCGTCCCCCAGCTGTCTCCTACCATCATACATGCTCCCCAGCTTCAACGAGAGGCTGGATCTGCTCCAGCACTGTTAAAGCAGCTTCACAATGACTGACCTCCTTCTCTTCCCTGACTCTGGTTCTTGATTCCTGGCCTTAGTGGCTGACTTTAGACCATCCTCTGATCACAGCTCTAACATAGAGGTAAGGGCAATGTATATCATTGGTTGCATGGGTCAGAAACCACTCAAACTACACAAAATAAGAAAAAGACCAATTGAAAGTCAACAGGCAGTCTCATGGAACCCAAAAGTAGTCAACTATTGTCTCTCTCTGTCTCTGTCCTTCCCCATCTCCCTGGAACCACATGCTCTTGCACCTCTCCTTCTTTCTGCAGGGCTGAGCTGTGCTCCCGTTTCATAGCTGGCTTCGTCTCCTTGATCCTGGTTTCTCTGCTCTCCCCAAACCTGGACTTTCCTGTGCTGTGGCTTTCCCTTTGTCATGTTGCAACTTTCATCTCAAGTCTATAAGTGCTTTCAGCTCAAATACCCACCGCCAACTGACTACAGTCACTAGCCTATTATTCAACTACTCAACAGGAAAAAATCTGAAAGGTCACCAATCAGCCAATGAATTGTCTTGTTATTTCAGGTGTTTACCTTGGGTTTAATCAGGTGTGGGTAGGGGCCATCATGCTTAGAGGGATGCTTCTCACAAGAGTGGCAAGTGGGATTTCCTAAGGTGGAAGGTATAGGAAAGGAAGAGGTCTCAAAACATTCTAATATGTATAGCATGATATCCTTGATAAGGTGACTATTTCTGGTTTGACCCTGCTTTGTCTCTCTAGATTGGAGCCCAGTTCAACCTCTATGCCGTAACCTCCTAGACTTAAACCTCACTCCCTAAAGAGGAAGGGGTCGCCATCTCTACAGAATTTGTCAGTTCTCATTCTGCTCTTGAAGCTAGATTTCTGCTGCTTCTGGCATCAGCCAAATGCAGTCACATCTAGGTGCTGACACCCACTTCATTGGTTACAGTGGGTCTCAACCATGGGCAGCACCACCACTACAAGGGGTATTTGACAATGTGTGAGGGTGGCTATGGGTTAACCTAATGACTTTCTATTAAAGTCATTGAAGCGAGAGCTGCTGGCCTTTAATAGAAAGAGGCCAGGGACCCTCAACTTCCTGCAGCATGCAGGACAGTCCCTCCAAACTCCTGGCTTCCTTGTCTAAAACTCCCATTCCACGTTTTTGCCCATTTCGGAAAAGAGGTAACTGCATTTTTTCCAGGCATCCAAACTTGGAATCATCCTTGGCTCCTCTTTCTCCCACATACACCCCATCAGCCAGTCCTGTGAGTTCAACCTTCAAATTGTGTCCCGTATCTGACCATCCAACCTAGTCAGAGCCATTAACTTCACGTGGATTCCAGCCATAGGCTCCTAACTGATCTGCTCTTCCATGCTCCTTTTCATTCTGCTCTACCCCCAGCAGCCAGAGTGGTCCTGTGAAAATGTACTCATAATTTATTTCCTTAGTCCAATAACGCTGCATGGTTTGCTCCATCTGTTCAAATGCCATCTAATCAGAGAGCCCTTCCCTAATCTCCTGAAGTCACTCTAATCAGGTTTCAAGTCCCACCCTTCTGCTGGAAGAAGAATGACCTCCACATTGCAAAATCCCACTGTCAGTTCTCAGTCTCCATCTACCCAATGACGTCTCCATCTACCTACTGCACTCCCTATGTCCTTTACCCAACTTTTCCTTTATATATATTTTATATTTATTTATCACATATATTTATTTGTTGTCTCCCTGCAAGCACCAACACTTTGCCTTTTATACTCACTACCTTATCCCTAGCACCTACAACTGTGCATAACTCAAAGCAGGTCAATAAATACTTGCTGAACGAATGACCTCACTACAAAAAGTGCCAAAATAGAAGTGTGATCCCGGAGCAGGATGTGGTTATCTGTCTGGATAAGAGGTGATCAGTGGTAGGAGCAGCCCCCTTGGATGAAATGATATGACACTGAGTTGTTTGGCACAAGTTTGAGAACCATTTTCCAATAGCAAGGTAGAAATAATGCCCGTTGAAGCTTGAACTTAATTCCAATTCAAATATCATCATTCACAGGCAGTCTTTCCTTTGGCAAGAGTCAAGGGAGCCTCACATCCAAACTCCTTTCACATAAACTAGATCCTGCCTTTAGGGCTTCTTCCCAGTGTCCAGTGGAAATGGAGGCTTATGGCTGTCAGCACAGGGCAACCAGAGTGTCCATGGTTCAGCCCACAAAGATGATCCATAAAGAAAATTTGCTTAGAGATTTTTAACGAGCATATTTAACCAAACCAGACCTGTAGGAGGTTCAATGTTGCTGGGGATGCTCCGTGCTGTTGGAACAGCTGCAACCTGTAGTGCCCTGAAAGGACTCGTGCTCATTCACAGAGCGGGCACTCTCTTGCCTCTGGAGAGAGCAGGTCGATTTCAGTAGTTGCCACTAGAGGTCTATTCACAGCTGGAAATAAGAGTCATCACTCCTGCAAGCTCAGGGCTTCTGGGGAGGCACCTGCCCCAAGGTCTGCCCCAGAGTATGCTGAGCTCACATCACAGCTACCAGTAGCCTTTTCACCCCCCAGAGACCCCCTCTCCCCAAAACCATGGGAAAACAACTCCTTGGAAGTGCAGGCTGTCCTGAGCTGTGGTCTAAGGGTGGAGTGATGAGGTGGTTTCTGGTCACTAAATGAACTTTTTTACATCGAATAGTAGCATTTGCAATTACCCACAGCAGATCTTCTTTCATGTAAAAGTATTTCCCCCAAAGGTCTACCTAGGAATCAAGTAGTTTTTATGCAAAAGAGACAAGTGCTCACAATCTGAAGGAATCCTTCAAGAATCTTATCAGTAGTGAATTGATAACTGAATGATAAATCTATTTGGTAGATTCATGCCTCAGGGTTGCTTTACATGGTTCTTTGATTTATCCGCAGATGAGTATGAAGTATTAGTCCTGTGTGTTTTAGAGTTCAGCTATACTTCATATGCTAATCCAGTCTTTTTTTAAAAATATATTTTATTAATTTTTTACAGAGAGGAAGGGAGAGGAATAGAGTTAGAAACATCGATGAGAGAGAAACTTTGATCAGCTGCCTCCTGCACACCCCCCAATGGGGATGCGCCCGCAACCAAGGTACATGCCCTTGATCGGAATCAAACCTGGGAACCTTCAGTCTGCAGGCTGACGCTCTATCCAATGAGCCAAACCAGTTAGGGCCAGTCTATCTTCTTTTAAAGAGGTAAAATGTACATAACATAAAATTTACCATTTTAACCACTTTATTGTGTGACAGAACTATCACCACTAAATCCAGAACATTTTTCTTTTTAATTCTCAAGGATATGTTTTATTGATTTGAGAGAGGGAGAAAGAGAAACATTGATTGGTTGCCTTTAGTACACGCCCTGATCAGGGATCGAACCTGCAACCTAGGTATGTGCCCTGATTGGGAATTGAACCTGCAATCTTCTAATGTACAGGAAGATGCTCCAATCAACAGAGCCACCCAGCTAGGGATAATTCCAGAACATTTCATCACCCTAAAAAGAAATCTGTACTCACTAAGCAATTATTCCCCATGACCCCTTTCTTTAGGCCCTGCTTTGTCTCTATGAATTTATGTATCCTGGGAATTTCATATAAATGGCATAAGACATGTGGATTTTTGTGTCTGGATTCTTTTAAATACAACATTTTTCAGGCTAAGCCATGTTGTGATCGATATCAGTACTTCATTGTCTCATGGCTGAATAATATCCCATCGTATGGATATACCACATTTTGACATTTAGGTTGTTTGCACCTCCCGTCTACTATGAGTAATGCTGTTATAGACATTTCTGTACAGTCTCTTGGGTATATATGTGGGAGTGCAATGATTGCTCGTTTTAGCACTCAACATTGAGTGCCTATTCTCTACCAGGCTTTCTGCATGCTTTTCATTCATTCAACAAACATATAACAGGGTACTGGAAGTACAACCATGAACAAACATGCAAAGGTCCCAGCTTTCATATAGGTCACAGCAAAAAACCCCCACAGATGAGCAAATAAGATAATTTCAGATGAGGGTTGAGGACTATTTTAAAGTGTGAGGCAGGATAGAAAGAAGTTAGAGAAAACACCTGACGAGAGTGGAATGAGGAAGTAGGAGCCGACATCACGGGATGGTAAGTCACTAGGTCCACTCACCAGGATCCCCACCTCCACGCATGATCATAGGGAAACAGTCAGACAGGAAACCCCTCCAGGGTCACAGAAGTCAACAACAGCAACAAGGACTAGCTAAACCCAGATCCATCCAAGATGGAGAAAAAACTTGTAAGAGACTGGCCTCAAAGCTCATTATACCATCATCATAATGAAAACTGACACAAGTAGAAGGGGGGGGGGGGCAGAGGAGGAAGAACACCATGATACTTTTTAGAACAGACCATATTAGGAACAAAACACACACACACACACACACACACACACACACACACACACACACAGAAGGCCGAGTCAGAATTCAGTGCCACAAATTTAGAAACAACCCACCCTTGGAAACACATAAAATCCCAAGAACTGACTGACCCAGCACACAACTCACTCTCGAGTTCACCCATTCCACTTGGACGTGTACTTTTGCTACTTTCACAGCGACGCCCTGAGAGACTTGCAACCAAAGGAGCAGTGGGCAGCTCAACCCCTGATCCTGTCTCCAGGAACCCGCATCCTAACTCTTTTTCTCTACCTGAACAAACTGGCTTTCACTCTCACCATGACTCTTTTTTTTTTTAACAGATAAAAATGCCTTTATTCCTAATATGTGTGCTAACAAATTTTGAAATTGATCATGTAGCTTGTAGTACTAGTAAAACCCGGCCAATGGAGGGGCACTCTAGGGTCCTGCTTCTGGGCACCAAGATGTCACTCCTCCAGCAACTCTATCTTTAGTTTTTCTTCAGCTGTTTTTTGTGATGTATGGAGAGTTGTTTTGGATTCCTCTGTATGACAGAGAGGTCCGACCGTGAGGAAGACCGGTAGCCCACATCCTCTGCTTTTATAGGCTTAATGATATGTCCTGGCTTGGTGACAACCTTGGGTGTAGTCAGCTTTTGGGAGGCTCTCTGGGTGTTCCATGTAGATCCTATAGGGGTCTGGATGGTCCTCTCAAATTGCTGATGGTGGGTAAATGGATATGGAAGCACCCGCACCTGGTGAGCTGCTGCATGGATGTTTCGCTTCTCATTGATAATCACATTTGGTAAATTCTTGTCCTTTCTTGGAGGACCTTCAGGTGCTTTAATGAGAAACCGGCGTCTCTTCTTGGCACTGGGCTTCAGGCCCACACCGCCCCACTCGCCCCAGCCAGGCAGAGTCAGGTCCACGTCGTTTGGCTTACTCGCCTCCACTGTTTCTCTCTTCTCCTTCAAGAAATCTCTGATGACATCATCACCAGCAAAAGCTTCCTTTATCATTTGCTTTTGCTTTCTCTCTTGTTCATCTTCCAACTCCTCTATTGTGGGGACAGCCGAAGACTTCATGGAAGGAGATTTTGTGGTTAAGATGTTCTGTAGGTCAATCATTTGCTCCTTCCTTTTCTTCTTGGGAGCACTAGGCTGATTATTCCTCTCCACCTGCTGCCCTTCTAACGCAGGTCTGGGAAGCTCCTCATTTTGAAAGCATCCTTCTTTGCTCAGTTCCTTTAGCTCCTCCAGAGTCTGTGCTCTCTCCGGCCTCTGTAGCAACAGGGGCTCCTCTTCTTCCCCAGCAGGTCCCTCTCTCTGGGTGGACAAAACAGTCCTCACTGAACCCATGTTTTGCTTCCTGCACTGATGGTTGTCCTTGTTGAGTTTCTGAGACAGTCCTCTCAGTTTGGATAGCACCTCCTGGGTGCTAGAATCTTCTGTTTCTTGTCTGCCCACTGGCTTGGTGTCCTGGTTGAGCCCCGACATTTTCCTAAGTAACTGACTTTCCTTAAATTCTTTCAACAAAATTTCTTCCTCTGCCACTGGTCTTTCTTCTTCCTCACTCTCAGAAGCCTCGTTGGCCATGGGCTCTGGAAGTTGTTCAGAGTCCTTTTGGATTTCAGCCTCTTTTGCGTCATCAGAGTGATTCCTGACCATCCAGGGATTCGGTCCATCTGCAGTCATGTGTGCCTCATTCACTGCATCAGGGACAAGGAGATCAACCTCTTCTTCACCTCCCTCCTCTTCCTCACTCTCAGAGGCCACCTGGACTTTCTGCGTCAGTTCTTTGTTCCTGGCCAACTGATCCTGCATAGCCTGGCGAGCCTCCAGGTCATATTTGGCCATAACTGCCTTTGACTTTGCCCATTTTCCACTGTTCTGGTGCTTAAGGCTCATTCGCTCCATCATTCTGGCCTTTTCGAGTTTTTCCAGTTCTTCCAGTGCAGCAGCAGGATTGGTCTTCCGCAGCTTCTCAAACTCTTTTAGGGAATTCTTGGCCTTTCCTTTCTTCAGAACTCTGTGATACTTTTTGCTTTTGATTTTCTTCTCTCTTCGAGCCCTGGCCTCATAGTAAGACTGCAGGGTCCGGGCCCTCTGAAGCTCTGCTCGGCGCATCTTAGCCATTTCCAGGCTCATGGCTTTGAGAGAGGCCTTTTCCACAGGAGTCAGTAAAGGGTCTGTCACTGGCTGCTTGTTCTTACAAAGGAGGTTAAAAATCTCCTGCTCCAGGGGTGTTCTTGCCTTCCAGGCGTTGAGCACATGCTCCATGGGAGCGAAGGCTGACTGCTCCTTTATCAGGGGGAAAACCAGCTGCTCTGCTTGTCGGTTCTTCTGAACGATGGGATCCCATTTGGAGAGCGCCTGTGAGGTTTTATTGAATGCCACTTCTCTGTGGATCCGCTCAACCTCTTCTTTGTTAAGGGGTAGCTCCACAGTCTTCTTTGATATGACTCTATTCAGTTGCTTTTTCACAGTGGCCAATGAGGATGAAGTTTTAACAGGTTCAAGCAGATCTGAAAGGACTAGCCTTTCTCCTGATCCTTTAGAACTGACCGTGAACTCTGACACCTTCAGACTAGCCTCAGATCTCTCAGCCAATTTCCGCCTATTCTTTCCATCAAGGGAACTGATTGCTTCCAGAAGCTTTTGATGCTTTCGCTCTCCACCACTGTCCCCCTCATCTTCACTGGTGCTTGAGGGGTAGTCATTTGGCAAATCTTCTAGTTCTTCCTGTTCCCTTGGAGCCAGAAGGCTCTTTGCAGCCCGTATCCCCCACCATGACTCATTCTTGAATTCTTTCCTGTGAGAGTCAAGAGCCTGGAGGTCCTGGACCATTCTGGGGCAGGGCTAGTCCCGGATTGGAATGGGTCTGGGTGACAGGTGAATGGTCAGGGAAAGACTCTGTGAGCAGGAGACCTTCGAGCTGAGGTCTGAAATTAAAAAAAGAAAAGAAAAAAAGACCATCATCTACAGGAAAAACCATGAGAATATGTGGAGAAGGCATCTGAGCAGAGGGAACAGCAGTTGCAAAGGCCCTTAGAGATGACGCTCTAAAACAGGGGTGGGCAAACTTTTTGACTCGAGGGCCACAATGGGTTCTTAAACTGGACCGGAGGGCTGGAACAAAAGCATGGATGGAGTGTTTGTGTGAACTAATATAAATTCAAAGTAAACATCATTACATAAAAGGGTACGGTCTTTTTTTTTTTAGTTTTATTCATTTCAAATGGGCCGGATCCGGCCCCCGGGCCGTAGTTTGCCCAAGGCTGCTCTAAAATGCGCTCTCATCCACAGACCTCCCTTCCTGCCCATTTGAATTCTGATGCCCATGCCTGTGCTCATTGTGGACCTTATTCATCTGCCACGCCCAACTCTTCTCATCTTCGACCTCTCCCTCTATATTGTCAACAGTTAATACAAATAAACCTCTGGCATTTCAAAATATTTTTAACCTATCTTTCAATCAACTGAACCATAAAATCCCTTTACATTGCGGCAAGAATTCCCTCCACCATCTAACTGTCGCCTCAAACAGCTTCCCTCCAAGGCTTCTATATTTCCAGTTATGACAACACCATCCAAGCACTCAGGCTCTAAACTCCGCTTTTCTCCATTTCTTCCCATACTCATCTGTTATAGAGACCTGCTACCTTTCATGTTTGTAGCAACAACACCTCCCTGTCCATTTCCAAAGGCACCCCACCCTAGTTTAAGAACTGATGATCTCAAGTTTGGATTACTTCTTTCTAGCCCCACTTGTCTCCCTGCTCCCACTCCTCTCCTCCCAGTACCCTACCCTCTGAGAGCCTCCCTGTGCTGCAATAACTTTCCCAAATGCACAGTTGCCAAAAGCTCTTCTCATGCACATACGGGGTGAAATGTGGCTGGTTAAGCATACTGAAAAGAGACCAACAACCATATCAAAAGAGTGTTGTTGGTGACTAGTTGAGGCTGGAAGAATTCTGTTCTTCCAGGTATCCTGTTCAATTTTTGGTCAATGTTATGAGTGAAGTGCAGAGAAGAGATGCTAACCAAGTTGCAAATGACAAAAAGTCAGAGTGATGACAAATATGATAGGTATTTTTTTCCAACCTTCTAGAATGTTGGGTAAAAATGAGTAAGATGTTGGAAGGATAAATGAGTTTTGTGTTTTTTTTTCAGATTCTAAAAATCAACTGCATGCATGCCAGGCCAGGGGTACACTTGCTGAAAAACAGCTCATGTGAACAATGGGGTAAGGTGACTCCTGGAGGAAAAGACGAGTCACAGGAAAGTGGTGTTGCAAACTCAGGAAGTAATTGACTCATTGTTCTTAGTTCCATGTAGATGATATCGGGACCACATTTGAAGAGGAATAATGACCAACTCCAGAGTATCCTTGAATGGGTAATCAAAATTAAAATACCAATTTTGAAAAACAGATATCACTATTTCCAAAATGGTAGATCGAGCATCAGATGAATCTATGTAATATCATTAAACTAAGGGCAATTTTGTTCCAAGTCAGTAAAAAGCAATTACCCAAAAGATAGATAAGGTGAAAGGTCACTTTGGCAGGTTTAAAAACCATTGCAATTGCTTCTACATTTGAGTAAAGTTAAATATTTATTCAGCTATTTTTTCAAATTTAACTGAAAAAGAGGAAATCAACCCTGTTATCAGTTAGAGTGTGATAGAGTTTGTAACCAAACAAAGGCAAAGCCATACTGTAATCCACCCCCCACCCCAAATTATTTCTGAGTGATTGTTGCTTTCTTGCCAAAGACATCTTCAGCCTCATTTTGTTCTAATTCCTGAACAGGATTTCTGAGATACCAAACTGCTGAATTACTCCTACTCCCTGAGAGTATCTAATACAATACTAGTTCCTATTTCTCTAGCCCTTCCTTACAATCACCTCGTCAAAGCCCAAATTTTTTAATAAACCCCTCTGACACTCTCTTACCAAGACACCATGTATTCTCATTCATTGAAGCAAGCTAAATAAACCTACATTTATTTAACTATAGGTATGTTCCTGGAGGTCTTTGGATGGTGGACACTGAAACAACAAATATTTGTTGAATACGTGCTATGTGCTAGGCACTGTACTAGGTGATGAAGGGAAGTAAAGAGTTGATTATAGATAAGAAAATAAAGGAGGCTGAATCAATTCCAGGGCTACTGATGACAGGGGGTGGGAGGAGGACCGGGGAGAAATTAGGAACAAAGTCAAAGAAGTATATGTTGGACAAGTTGTGTACCAGGGTACCTGGCTCACTCACACCTTCTACTGCAGGTCCCTGTTGAACAGGCATAGTCAGGCTCTGTACCAAGTGGCACACATAAGGGTGGACCCCAACCTCCAATGGGCTCTCCTACAGATTAGGAGCCCATGCCTTGGTGTGGCCTTGCTCAAAGAAGACGCGTTAGGCCAGTTCTATTCCTACCTCAGGATGCTGACCTCAAATTCACACAGGCCAGTTCCAGCTGTCAATAAAGTCAAAAGGATTATCAAGAGTTCCCCCACTGTAGAGGGAACTGGGGGGGCCACTAACCACATGTGGAGACTGTGCAGGTGAAATACAGCTAGCCACTGGACTGAAGTTTTAACATTTGTATTTCATTTTTAACTAATTTAAATTTAAATGTGTGGCTCCTGGCTATAGTGCAACTCGAGTCTCTCCTCCTTACTCCTCCTGGACTCCCAACAGCCACTCCAGCCTCAGTGGCACTTGCTGTAGCTTTGTTTTTATACTTGTGTGAGTATTTGGTTGTTTATCCCCCTCAGTAGATTGGAAGCTCCCTGAGACAGGGAACATTCAGTTTGTTCATTTCCCTATTCTCGAAGCCTAGTACAGGGCCTGGCACAAAGTAGGTGCTCAGTGTATGTATGTGCACAACCAAGTGACGAATATCCAATTAGGAGGTGCATTTGTCAGAGTTCTCTGGAGAACAGAACCAACAGGAGATATATAGATACACACATACATATATATGTGTTTATATTTATATAGGGTGTCCCCCAAAAAGTATATATACATTTTGAATAATTATAAAGGCAGTGTTTATTAACATACATTTCATTTTCAAAATTGAGCTATCAGCTGTGAAAGTATGTATACATTTTTGGGGATGCCCTGTATATAAAGAGATTTAGTATAAGGACTTGGCTGACATGAAGATGAAGGCTGACAAGTCCCAAGGTCTGTGGGATGAGTTTCCAAGCTGCAGACGCAGGAGTCTGTGGTGCAGATCCAGTCTAAAGTCTGGCAGGCTCGAGACCCAGGAAGAGCCAATGTTTCAGTTCAAGTCCAAAGGCAGGAAGAAAGCCAACGTCCCAGTTAAAGGCAGTTAGGCAAAAAGCATTCTCTCTTATTCGGGAGAGGATAAGCCTTTTTTGTTCTATTCAAGGCTTCAATGGATTGGACGAGGCCCACCACATTAGGGAGGGCAATTTGCTTTACTCAGATTTAAATGTTAATCTCACCCAAGAACAATCTCACAGAAACACCCAGAATAATGTCTGACCAAAAATATCTAAGTGCTCCTTGGCCCAGTCCGGTTGATACATAAAATTAATCACGGAGGGGGACCAGGAGAGATGGAATGTCTTTTTCTGAGTTTGTATTTAAGGAAAATTTTCTTGTAATTAGGCAAATAGTTTAAAACAGAACTTAGGGAGTTGTCCCAACTTTGCCTGAATGCATCCCTTATCTCCTTCCTGGAAGGAGACAGGAAAGAACAAAAAGAACAGGATAAAATCCATCAACTCTGGCTCAGCACATGATTCTCTTCATGGGACACTGAGTACTGCAGGTGCTGTTGGGGTGATGGGCGTCCACTGACTCATCCTGAGATAAATAAAGAGAGAGGGGAAGACACCCAAGAGCTGAGCTCTGGTGCCCTCAAAATTCTGAACCACATAAATGGGGGTGCCTGAACATTCATTCCTAGATATGGTCCCTGGTACCCCTGAAACTGTTGTTTTGCACAAGACTAAGAGTTTGCTATTTCAAAAACTCAAAGACTCTGGCCTCCAGCTTAGAAAGCTACTATCTTAATTCAATCTCTGGTAAGATGCTCACACTTTGTACTTGGGACAAAAGGTCTGTGGCACGCGCCTGCCACCTGGTGGCAAGATGTTGAAAGATGTGCAAAAGGCTTTCACCCTAAAGTTCTGACTTGGCCAAAATACAAGCCAGAAAGGGCATGCTTTGGATTTGCATTAGTGAAACAGAATTATAGGTTAATAGAGGCAATAAACCTGGGAAAGAACTTAGTGATTACTGAGTCAACTACCACAATTTCCAGATGAGGAAACTAAGGCTTCGAGATACTGTGTGACTCACTCAAAAATTTATAGGCACGAAGTGACCAGAGCCATCTTGTCATCTCCAATCAAGTGTCACTGCCCCTCCAACCCAACTCTAGAATATAACTGTTTTTTTATTTGAAAGCCACTAAAGACTTGGTTAATTGGCAGAATAGTTAGCAATTGAATACAATTATAAAGCAAACAAAAGGCCAATTTCATGATGCTAACTCTTTTGTAATGAGCACAGGTTTTTGTAAAGAGACTGTCTTTTCAGAAGTGACAAAACCCTGCCAGGGCTGAATCCTGAACTTGCTCTTTCAGTTTAAATAAACAGAGATGGATGTGCATTAGCGAAATCAAGCGAGTTATCAATTCCCTCTACAGGAAGGGGATGCCACCTTTTTATTTATGCTTTCGTTCATCAAATATGCATTAAACATTGCTATGTTGTGCTAGGTGCTCGGGATACCATGAGGAGAAAACAAATGAGATTTCTGTTCTCGTGGAGCTCACAGTCTGGGGGAGGAAGACCAACAAGCTAACATGCAAGTGCTGTGCCAGGTGGTGATGAGGATGCTGCACGTGTGCTCAGTGAGCTAGGGCTGGAGGAGGCAAATGTTAACGGACCAGCAACAGCCGCTGGTCCTGGAGAGTCAGCAGTGTCTGAGGGGGCCAAATTCCAGGCGTGCTGGGAGCCAGAGTAGCCAACAGGAATTGCTAAAAGGCAACCCTGCTAAAACTGGAGTTATGTCAAAGTGGGCATCAAGAAGATCCAGCCCAGCCAGAGTGGTTCAGTTGGTTGGAGCATCGTCCTGTGCACCTTAAGGTTGCTGGTTCAATTCCCTGTCAGGGCACATGCCTGGGTTATGGGTTTGATCCCTGGTCAGGGCACATCTCACATTGATGTTTCTCTCTCTCTAACCTATTCTCGGGTGAGGATGAAAACGAGAAGAAGATCCATATGGTCCATTATGCTTACTTGGCTGTGGAGAGCTCACCTCTGGAATGCCAAGAGCTGGATGTGGTTGTGGGCGGAAACACAAGGAAGGGCAGAGGGAGGCAGCAACAGAGGCTGGGCCCCTGAGTCCCAGGTCTGGGAAGCTGTCGACTGGGCTAAGGGAGGGAGAATATTAATACACATCTTGCCTGTCTGGATTGGCTCAGGGACTGGCATCAGGCTGAGCCAACAGGGAGGGGGTGCCAGCTCAGGCGGCTTCTGTGGTGAGGGTGCCAGCAGGGGCCAGATGGAAACTCTCACCATAATGTTAATTCATTCCTCTGTGGTTTTCTGTTCAGACAAATGTTGGTCTCTTATGGGTTTAGCTTAAAGCTATTGGCTGTGTGGGGTGAAGGCCCCACATCCTTGATTTGCTTTAATTTCCAATTCCTTGGTCAGCTAAGTTTAAAGGAAGAGATGATCAAGGACCTGGCTACTAGAAAGGCACGATAACGCTTTATAGAGCTGGGGAGACATCGGTAGTTCCTTCCAGAGCTGAGGCACATCCTAGCCTGGGAAATTCATTCTCTCCTACTCTTAATGCAACACCAGTCTGTGAGGCTTGAGGGCAGGCAGCGAGCCTCTGTCCTTGAACATGTCTAATCCAACATCTCCTTGGGAAGAACACTGACTCCTCCAGGTGGGAAGTTGGCTTGGAGCAAAGCAAGATGGAAGACAGACTGGTTGACTCATGGTGTCACAGTGTCTTGTCTGTCCATTGGACTGGGTCCCCCTGAGGAACTTCCCACACCCACACCTGCCCTGGGACATTGAGCTGGACCCTCTGAAGTGAACTTTGGTCCAAGTAGCAAGAGATCTGCTTCCACTAGAGCTTGGCCACAGACTAGCCCTGCAACTCTGGGCTAGCTCTCACTCACTGACTCAGTTTCCTCGGCTGCTCCTGAGATCATTTTCAGTACTGGGAAGAAAAACTAGTGTCATGGCCAAGGATGAAAACATTATGCTGTATATTACATGTCGTCCAAGAGACAGTAAATTTAATGGCCCCAGAGTGGTTTCAGGCCTCGGCGAGGATTTTACTTCCTGAGCGCTGGAGAAGCTAGTGCCACCTTCTATTTCTGCTCCGCATCCGAAAAGTCATAAATAGTTAACTGCATGAGTCCTCCTTAAAAACCTCCTTGGAGCAGCTAGAAATAGCCTCAGGGGGCTCAGTGCATATTTCCTCAGGTCCTCCTCTTAATCCTTCAACATTGGTGGGGACGATTTACTGTTACTGTCGCCCACGGACTTGCAGAGACAAAAGCAGGGTCCCTTGGGAGGTGGAGCCTAGCATCAATTCTCTATATAAACACAGGGAGTGAGAGATGCCACCGCTCTTTGCCTTGGTTTCCCTACTAGTAAAAGCAGAGGGGTGGGGGGTAGGGGGGAGCTCCCCTCCCCAGGATGCACAGGAAGCTACCTTGAGTGGGAAGCTTCCACGGATTCTTCAGGGCCTGCAGCAGCCAAGAGCTATTATGAAAGTCAAGTCCACACTCATTATGTGCCTCTGCAGTGCATGTCACCCCGCCGTTTCCTACCTCCAGGCCGGCCCAGTGGCATGACCTGAGGCTGTCTATCTATCACACTCTTGATGGACAAGGGGCAGGAACAGCCAAGCCCAGCTCAGCGGCCTGCCTGCCCTTCCCAGCCATGCCTCTGCTTTCTTTATGCTTAACCGCAACAGTGGAAGCCACCTCCCTCTGACTCTCAGCGCATCTCCTTCAGGGAAACACCCCTGCAAACAGACAGACCACCAGCCAGCCCAGAGTGCTACTGCCAGCCCAGAAGGAAGGGCAGGGCAGCAATACCAGGCGGCCTCCTGCCCTCCGCCTTCTCTCCAAACCCTCCCAACAATACATGGTGATTAGCTGCATCTCGGGCCCCCTGAAACCCCTTAACCTGGAAAATCAGGCAGACTTTTCACGACAGCAATCAGCTCCCAGACACATCGAACCATAATGTGATTACGCCATTTACCAAAATGCAAAGAGAGATACTTGAGGCGTTTCTGATTAGGGCTGACATTATCCCTCTAATGGGCCACTGCATTAATCAAAGCTGTTGCTATGACTATGGCGATGGTGGGGAAATAACCCCAGCTTGATTCTGGGCCTACGAAACCCGCCAAGGAAGAGGTCAGCTTTTGTTAGGGACACACCAGAACCGCTTCTTCCTGCTCGAGAAGGGCTCTCTATTGAAATCGCAGCAGCAGCGAGAAAGAGAGGCCTCTGTTCTCTTTCACTACGTTGGGGTGTTCTGGTTCCTTTGCTCGAGATGACTTGATAGCATTGTCCTGGGAGGGTCTGGGGGTGGGGACATGGAGGCTGATTCGTGGGGCTGTCAGAGCCTTCTGCTTTCCAGAACTGTGTCTTCACTGCTGGAGGCCCCTGGGAATCATGGGGTGGGGGACGGGGTATGAGAACCCAGGGGTGAGTGCGGGGAGTGATGCATGGAAAAGCCCAGCTCTCCCCACAGAATGAACTCTGGGCTCCTGCTGCTCTCTCCATTCCAGAGCCTCTAAGGCCTTTGGCAGAGACAAGCCGTACCATACACCCTATGACAGGCAGATGGAAAAACTGAAGCGGGAATGAAACAGACCTGAAGGGCCCGATGGAAAACCACTCCACCTCTGCTCTGTGCTGCGGGGAACCCAGGAACCGCAGGGGAGGGGCGGGGAGACCAGGTGGTGGGCACCAGGTAGGACCCTCGGAACCTCCCTCTGGCAGTCCGCGGTACACAGTTCTGTGGACCCAAGGCAGCTGGCTCAGGTGCAGGGGAAAGGGAGCCTGCAAGGTCAGGGACATGGCACACCTCCCCCCACTCCAGGGGCAGAGCACTGGAGCCGAACCAGGAACTCTTGGTCCCACTCAAAGCCCTTCTAGAATTTCCTCTGGAGCCCTGGTTTGCCCATCTGCAGAGTGGGGGCAATGGCATCTGCTCTGCTGTCCTCCCGGGAGAGTAAAAGTTCAAATCACTTCACTTGGGGGACAGTGACCTGTAAACGCTAGAGCACAGATCTTCAAACTTGGCTGCGCTTGGAGCCACCAAAGGAGTTTCTTAAAGTTCTGGTGCCTGGGCCCTGTATCAGACGCTGGTTTCATCCCTGGGCGTGGGGATGTTTCGAAGCTCTCAGATGTCTCACCTGGCACCAAGGTTGAGAAGCATTGCTCTCGAGAGCTGTGGGGAGCTGTACTCCCTCTTTGAGCATCATTCCCAGTGTTTTTAATAATAAGAATTCTAAAACTAAAAACCTTTTGTGAGGATAAATGGAGAAAATGTATCTGAAAGTGCATAAGGTGGCACATTCCAGATGCCTAATTAATGCTTAAGGCCCTCGTTAGAAGCCACAGTCTCCGTTTCAGGGGAAAAGAGACTTGTCCTCGGGCTGAGACCCCGGACAGCACCTCACCCTTTAGCCGTGTGACTGCAGGCAAGGTACTAGCTAACAGGGAGCATCTGTGACACCTGGAGCCTTTCACATGCGTGATCTCTAATTACAGTGATAAGCCAGTGATGGGCTCCGACCACCATCCCCACCCTCTGAAGCAACATCATAGGGGATTCAGGCCGTCAACGCAGGAGCTGGGATTTTAGTCCAAATTTGTCTTGTTCCAAAACTGGAGTCCTTTCTACGACCTGCTTGGTTAGAACTGACCCCAGTCAGTTTTGTCATTCACTGTGTACATGCACGAGGTCTTGGGCCATGGGTCTCCGTGTGTTATAATGAAAGCAAGTGTCAGAACTCTGCACACAGACTCTCACTCATTAGCAAGCAGGGGCACAAACTGGCCTGTGGCCTGCACTGCGAGCTCGGCAACATCCAGAATCATGGTCGCTGTGGGTGTCCAGCAGAGCCCTGCGCGGGAGCTTCGCTCAGGGTGGAGGTGACACAGTTTAGCGCCAGGATGCAGGTAACCTTGTAGTCAGGCCAGGAGCAACAATCCTCTGGTGATCAGTCTAACAAATACAGGACCCATTTGGAGTCACAAGTTCATGGAGCCGCTCCATCCAGCTAGCCTGGGGAGACCGATCCTAAGGCTGCCAGAACATTCCAGCGTGGAGTTGACAGGGGTCTCTCCCAATGGCTGTGGGAAGGGGTAAAGGGGTTAGATCATCCACGGAGCCAACCAAATATGTTGGCACTGTATTCATTTTCTAGGGCTGCCATAACAAAATACTATAAACTGGGTGGCTTAAAGCAGCAGCAATGTATTCCTTCTCAGTTCTGGAGGCCGAAGGTCCAAATGCACGGTGTCGGCAGGGCCCACTCCCTTGGAAGGCCTGGGGAAGGATCCATCCTTGCCTCCCTCCCAGCATCCTCGGTGTTCCTGGGCTTGTCGCTGCATCACTAATCTCTGTCTCTGCTGTTACATGGCTGTCTTCTCTGTGCATGTCTGTATCCCTGCCTGTCCTTTCTTCCCATAAGGACACTAGTCATAACAGTTCAGAGGCTCATGCTAATGCAGTCTGACCTCAACTTACTAGTGACTAATGACATCGGCAAAGACCCTATTTTCAAGTAAAGTCCTATTCTTTTTTTTTTAAAATATATTTTATTGATTTTTTACAGAGAGGAAGGGAGAGGGATAGAGAGTCAGAAACATCGATGAGAGAGAATCATCGACCAGCTGCCTCCTGCACATCCCCTACTGGGGGTGTGCCTGCAACCAACGTACATGCCCTTGACCGGAATCAAACCCGGGACCCTTCAGTCCGCAGGTCGACGCTCTATCCACTGAGCCAAACCGGTTTCGGCTAAAGTCCTATTCTTAAGTTCCAGGTGGACATGAATTCAGGGACATTATATAAACCAGTACAGGCACCTAAATTGTGCCCAGCACTGTGGAGAGAGAAGACAAAGGTGAATGAGCATTGCCCTGCATTTGGGTTGCTCACCCACAGAAGGGAGACAAGCAGGCAGGTGAGTGCACTGAGAGTGTGAAGGCACACTGCTGGTACAGGACAAAGGAGGCATCCCACCCACTTAACAGGGTCATGGCAATCTGTGAGCTGATTTCTGAAGGCCTGGCAGGAGGCAGCCAGGTAGAGGGGCTGGGATAGTAGCACAGAGGGAGGGATGTGGAGGTCCAAGGGTCTGGTCATAGGTGGAGAAGGACTGGTTCATTGAGACAGGACTGTAGGGTCTGAGAGGGGTTAAAGGGGACAGATGAAGCCAAACTATTGGACAAGGGCAGGTCATGTGCCAGTTTAAGAAAGTTGTAACTTAATCCTGGAGAGCTCAGGGAGCCTTTGTCATATTTTCAGCAAGGAAGAGATGTAGTAATATTTGCATGTTAGAGCAATTACTCTGAAACTATAAAAAGGATACACTGGAAAGGTTAAGATTGGAAATGGGAAATCTAAGTAACAGACAAGGAATGATAAGGTTCTGGCATATGGCAGCCACCATGGGGATGGAGAGAAGGGAACTGATTTAATATTTATGCAGAAGAGGGAATCAGCAGAGTTTGTTGACAGATGGAATGTTGGATGCAAAAAGGACTCAGTAATAGCATTCAAGGTGGTGTGTCTTTTTGTTTTAATTTCATTTCTTGAGGTCATCCATGACCTATTTGGGAATGAACCAAGGACAGAATCCTGGAGAGGGTCAACATTTCAGGAGCATGAGGAGAAAAACCAGCTAGGAAAGAATTCAGAGAACAAAATAGTCAAGACAGGGGAACTGGAACTATACATTCAGCAGACATTATCCAGGGCCCGGTCCAAGCTGATGCCCAGGGCGGGGTTCTAGCCTGAGGAGGATTCCCGGGAAGAAGGACCCAGGGAGGCTTGGAAACCCCGGAATGAGGTGGAGTGGGGACCAGGACTAAATAACTTTATATTGGGCAACTTGCTCCAAGAACAATGGGATCAGGGTGGTTTATTCGTTCAGTCCACGAGGGTGACCAACTGTCCCTTCTGGGCTGCCCAGGACAGTTCTGGTTTTAACACTGAAAGCCTGATGTCTCAAAAAATCTTGCTGTCCCGGGAAAAGCGGGATGGTTGGTCACCCTGGTTAACAAACATTTCCTGACCATCTGCCGCATGCCACTTCCTGAGTTGGATGGTACAGAGATGAATAATGCCTGGAGGGGTGCTTAAAACTGTTGAAGGGAGGTTGAGTTTCCTTCTCCTCTCTCTTACTGCCAAGGGCAAGTTAAAGGGAGGTAGTTTGGATATAACTTGGGCCAGGGACTGAAAAACACCCTTAGCAAAACAAAGCTGTGGTGTGAGTTCATAAGAGAGTCTGTTGATAGGAGAAATTCTACCTTCTTGTATAAAATTGAGGGGCAAGAAGTTATGCTTAGTCTGTGTCAGTTTTCAAAATAATTGTGTTAAGAGGGGAAATAATTTCTCTTATTAAACTAAGGACCGCCTGCAGGATAAAATGTGCTTGGTTTTAGAAGCCGCAGAGAGGACCAGCTGTAACTGGGAGAGAGAACCGCTGGCCAGCCCCCTCTTCAAACCCCACCCTTGCCAGCCCCCACTTCGGTCCCCAGCCTTGCCCCATATGTTAGTTTCCTCAGGCTGTTGTAACAAGTGACCAGAGTCTAGGTGGCTTAACACAATAGAATTCATTTTCTCCCAGTTCTGGAGGCGAGAAGTTGGAAATGAAGCTGTCGGCAGAACTGCACCCCTGGAGGTTCCGGGGGAACTGCTCCTCACCTGTGCCAGCCTTGGTGGCTGTGGGTGTCATTTGGTGCTCTTTGACTGATGCTGCATGACCCTGATCTCTGCCTCTATCCTCGCATGGCCTTCTTTGTGTTTCTTCACACGTCCTCTTCTGTGTAACCTTCCCATGCCTTCTCCTATAAGGACAGCTGTGGTTGCACTTAGGGCTCACCCAGGTAATCCAGGATGATCTCATCTCCAGATCCTTACGTTATAATTGCATCTCGAAGACCCTTTTTCCAAATGAGGTCACATTCATGGTTCCAGGGATTAGGAACTGGACATTATCTTTTTGGGGAAAGGGAGTCACGATTCACCGCACTACACCCTCATTAATCTAATCTAATATAATATAATCTGAGCTCAATTCCCCTCTTGTGTGATGCAAGGGGCAAGGAGAGGCCCCGGCCCTGACAAAGACACTCTCCTCTCAGTCTCAGCTGCACATGAGCATAAAGCCACTGACAGGCCCTCGTGTGTGGCTGTCCAGCTCCCTGCACAAAGCCCTGGCTGAGGGGTAACTGGAGAAGGTGCTGAGATACCGCCTGCTCTCTGCAGACCAAACCACGTCCTGTCAGCACTGCACCTCTGCGAGAAAGGGACTTCCAGTCCCAAGCAGGGCACCTGCTCACAGGAGGGCTCCTTTTTCTGGTTTGAACAAAGGCACCACATAGGCTCTGGGAGAACCTGGCCATTGACATTCATTACCCCAACTGTGTTTGCAGTGGTCAATTAGGGGTGATGGTATAAACTAGTTACTAAAATTTTTCAGGGCCATGCAAAACCTGCCAGACATCAGGAGAGGTTGAGAGGGAAGCAGTGGCATGGAGAGGGAAACAAGGGGAGCACTGCAATAGGCAGGCAGGCAGAGGAGAGGGCTGCTGGAAGCAGAGGGAGGGGGGAGTGATCTGGGGAGGTCCACAAGCTGGACAGCCTCCATGTGGGCACACCCTCTGTCCTTCCCCACTGCCTTCGAAGCAGTGAGGCCTCAGCCCTTCTGCGATGGAGCCGAGGGGAGCTGTAGCTAGGCTGAGATCTGCTCCCCAAATCCACCTACCCCTGCCCCATGGCCTGTAAGATTTTGAAGTGATCATCAGAAGCCCCTGCAGTAAACACCTGCTTGAATGTTCACTGGGCACCAATATGCCTTTGCTTTGAAAAAAGCTGAGTGCTGTGGTGTCTGAGCCAGATGGAGAAGAGGAGCAGCATCCTCATTGTGGCCAACTGTGTGCCCAGCAGCAGATACCCACAGACAGTGACCCACCTGGAAAAGGGTAAAACCAAACCCCTCTACTTAACCTGCTCAGAGAGCAGCCAGACACCCATCCTACAGGACAGGGGGACAGGGAGAAGGGGCCTCTCCTTTCTGCAACCTCCAAACCTTTCTATGTCCACTATTTTATTGGATCCTCACAACAATGGCCCATGATAAGCCCATTTTACAGATCAGGAAACTAAGTCTTAGAGAGGGAATGGTGTTGCTCAGAGGCAGGGGTCCATTCTCCTGATCAGTTTTTGCCATTCAGAGTCCTGATTTTCCGACTCCTGCCTTTCTATTAAAGACATGCTGAGAATCTGAAGGCTGGGTTCCAATCTAGACTCCCCCTTGCAGAGGTCTGGGGCATGCCATTTAACCCTGCAGCAGCATTTACTCTGTAAATAAAAGGAATAACAATTATCTCCCCCATAATGTCACCATGGAATAAAATGATTAAAAAGCAATTGCTAACAATTGAAATCAAATACATAAGGAGAGTAAATAACTGTGTTCTAATTATATCTAGGGATTTAGATATAATTTTAAAAGAAGACCAATCCCTGGATATCCATAAAGTTAGAGGGAGTCATTAGATGGAAAGAAGAGTGAATTTTCTTGATGGTTTTGCTAGTAAGAAAAAGAGTTGATGTGTATTGTTTGTCAAAAAATGATACTTTCAGAAGCATGTGGAAAATTAATCATTAAGACTCTCTTACAGCCCAGACCCACTTACTATGTTCTCCGTGGCGGGTGTACAAAAACCTGCAAGATGACATTACGGTGACTACTCAGTGACTCATCAGGGTCACTGCCCAGAAGATTTAGAATCTGGTGCTTATTCATGTCTTCCTTTCAGTAAGCTTTATTATCTCTTGTGTTTGCCAGTGGCTAATGAGAGGTGATGGTACAACTAACAGTTAAAATTTTTCAGAACCATGTGAAATATTTATTTTGAGAAGAGGGGGAAATTACAGCTCCATCTTTGGCAGCAGAAGGGACACATTGTGATTTTAACAAATGCTGTGGCTGCTGGTCCTTAAGAGTTCAGGATCGGATCAATATAATTTGATGAATAAGAACAGATCCAGAGACAAATGGCAGGGAAGGAGGGGGTGGAGGGTAGAGAGCAACCAAAGGACTTGAATGCATGCATATTAGCATAACCAATGGACACAGACACTGGGGCGGTGGGGGCTTGCCCGGGATGGGAATGGCTAGGTATGTGTGTGTGTGTGTGTGTGTGTGTGTGTGTGGCGGGCGGGGGGGGGGGGGCGTGTGAGGGGGTCAACCGGGGAAAAGAAGACATATGTAAAACTTTAGACAAAAAAAAAAAAGGAGTTTAGGATCAGTTTAATATGCAAAGTGATTGGCTGACAGCGTGGGCCTCTGGAGCTGAGATGCTCATCTCACTCTCATCCCCAGAAGCATGCTGGCCAGAGCTCATGCTTTGTGGCTTTAAATTTCTGTGGCCTAGGTTTGGTCCATGAGGACTTTTTCTCTTTCATAATCCTTAACCATAGCAAGATGGGATAAACCATGGGCGTGCCAAATTGAGCAAGGCTCACCGGGATGTCAGAGGCAAGAAGACCAGAGCGGATGAGCTCCAGGGGCCAAGAAAAAGTGCAACCTGTAGGTAACATCAGGAGAGGTGATGCTTAGAAATTCAGATTCGCAATCCTGAGAAGTCTGAGAACACATAACCAAGTCTCAGAACATAGAATGGGGGTCAGATTGAGACTGGTCCCTAGGGAGGGAGAAAGGAGAGAAGGTAGAGGAAGAAAAGAATCAAGGCTGGGTCTCAAACACAAAGAGTACCCAAGCAGCACTGAGGCAAATGCTGCATCCTAGAGACTGGGAATTGGACAACTCCCTCTCGATGCAGCAACCTTTACCTTCGTAACATTTTGTTGGACTGAGCAGCATCAAACTCACTCAGCACCCATTCCCATTCAGAGTGTCTGGAAACAGACATTATAATCTGAAGCTCACTTGTAGCTAAGGCTTGACATCCAAGTTAAGTTCCACCAATTAATGTGCTCATGTCAGAGTTGAGAGGGGAAGTGAAGTGGAGACCATTTTCCTGCTGTTTTACTGTTTCTCCAGGGAAGAAACATCATGAGGACAGACTGGCAGCCATCAGATGAACCTCTCTGTTCATCTGTTCATGTGAGGACTGGGATTGGCCCACCTCCCTGCTCCTGTCCTCTGAAATCCATCCTCACATCCACCCCAGAAACCACGCTTCCCACTGGCTAGGAATTCTTTCATTTTCCATAATTCTCACAATGAAACAGGCTTTCTTATTATTGGCCCCATTTTGCATTTGAGGACATTGAAGCTTAAAGCAATTATGTAATTTCCCCCAAATCAAGTAAAGGGCAGGCTCTCCTGCCTGATTTATTGTGCATGTACCATGTGCCAATTGCCAAGCTAGGACCTACACAGAGGCTATTTCACACAGTCCTCACTATAAAGGCAATGCCAGCACCAGGTTTTCAGGGGTGGGCTTGGCTTAGATCAGCAGTTCTCAACCTGTGGGTCGTGACCGTTTTGGGGGTCGAACGACCCTTTCACAGGGGTCGCCTAAGACCATCGGAAAACACATATATAATTACATATTGTTTTTGTGATTAATCACTATGCTTTAATTATGTTCAATTTGTAACAATGAAATTGGGGGTCACCACAACATGAGGAACTGTATTAAAGGGTCGCGGCATTAGGAAGGTTGAGAACCACTGGCTTAGATGGATCTGATTAAGAGAGCTTCATCACTGGATTTCTTTTTTGTTTATTTGTTTATGATATGCTTTTGTTGATTTTAGAGAGAGAAAGGGAGAGGGAGAGATAGAAACATTGATGTAAGAGAGAAACATTGATCAGCTTCCTCCCAAATACACCCCAACCAGTGATCAAACCTGCAACCTGTTATGTGCCTGGACCAGGAATCGAACTGGACAGGATGAGGCTCAACCAATTGAGCCACACCTGCCAGGGCTGGATTTCTTTTCAATGGTGTTCTCATTATCTCTAATAATTAGAATTGCCAGATAGAAAACAGAATACAAGTTAAATTTGAATTTGAGATAATGAATAATTATGTAGTGTAAGTATGTCCTAGGCAATATTTGAACACTAGAGGCCTGGTACACGAAATTCGTGCATGGTAGGGTCCCTAGGCCTGGCTGGTGATCAGGGCCGATCAGGGCCTTCCTTTCCCCGGCTGCCAGCCGGACCTTCTTCCGTTCTGTGCGCCCCCCCCCAGTGGTAAGCGCACGTCATAGCAAGCGGTTGAACTCCCGAGGGGACAATTTGCATATTAGCCTTTTATTATATAGGATGCTTAGACTAAAAAAATTATGTGTTGCTTATCTGGAATTCAAATTTACCTGGGTGTCCTATGGTTTTGTTTATCAAGTCTAACAAGTGTAACAATAATTAACAAACCCTCTCAAGAAAACGAAGAATGTTGTCCAAAGCCATATACAGAAAGAATGTTTAAGCAATGCCTAAGATGCAAAGCCAGGAATTTTTCATTTGTTTGTTTATTTATTTAATATATTTTTATTTATTTCAGAGAGAAAGGGAGAGGAAGAGAGACAGAAACATCAATGATGAGAGAGAATCATTGATCAGCTGCCTCCTGCACACCCCACACTGGGGACCAAGCCTGAAACCTGGGCATGTGCCCTGACCAGGAATCAAACCGTGACCTCCTGATTCATAGATTGATGCTCAACCACTGAGCCACACCAACCATGCAAAGCCAGGAATTTTTATAAGAAAGATAACAATAACAACAATAGCTGATTTACTGAGTACATTTCTACTTGGCAGACATGTTCCCAAGGCCTTTAATGTAGTAACTTACTCTAATCTCTCTAACCTCACAATAAGCCAACAGGTAGGCACCACTGTTATTTCCGTCCTACATACAAATGAAGACTGGGAGAAACTTGTGGAGGACAGACAGCTAGCAAGCTGAAGGACTGGGATTTCAGCCATGGTGGTCAGTTCCTGATACTAGGTGCTTAACCCGTTCTCATAAACAGTAAGATTCAATTGCCAAATTATACAGGAAATATTCAACTCAGGTTTACACAAATGTTACAGATTCCCTCTTCATTTGTTCTTTTCCAGTTACCACCAACCTAGGCCCCATTTGAGTCCTGAATAGGCATCATACCCACTTCCTCCTAGTCTGGCAGCAACCTAACCAGAGCATGTATTTTTAAGCTACAATTTTCTTAGTAAAAAGTATTGCATGTTAACCTTTTAAACTTTTGGAATACAAAAAGAATACAGAAAACTATAGAAAGCATAAAAAAACTTAAAATCACCTTAATTTCTACTTTAATAGTCTTCCTATAGACACATATACTTATTTTTTAAGACACTGTCTAAATCAGCATACACATTGTTTTGTGACTTCAATCAATAAGATATTGTGAACATTTCTTTTTCAAAAGTGGTCTTTAAGAATGCTATGGACTGAATTGTCCCCACAACATTCATATTTGAGGCCCTAACTCCGAGTGTGACTGTATGTGGGGGAAGGAAGTAATTAAGGTTAAATGAGGTCATAAAGTGGGGTGCTAATCCAATGGGATTAGTGCCCTTATAAGAAGAGATACCAGAGAGTTGGCTTGCTGCTCACTCCGCCTCCTGAGGACACAGCAAGAAGGCGGCTTTCTGCAACCCAGGAAGAGAAACCTCACCAGACATCGACTCTGCCAGATCTTGATCTGGGACTTCTAGCCTCCAGAACTGCCACAAAATAAATTTCTATTGTTTAAGCACCCAACCTGCGGTGTTTCGTCATGACAGCCTGAGCTAATATAGAGCGTGAGGGTTTTTTTTGGAACTATTCCATCTAATGGATATACCAACATTTATTCAACAAATTCTCTATTGCTAATTCTTCAAATTGCGTCCAAATTTGCACTTTCACAAGTATCACCTATTAAAAGTATGAGAAGTAACCTTTCCTGGCTCATTACCTTAAGACAGATTTCTAGAGGCAGAGCCACTGGTCAGGTGATCCACCGTCCCACTTTGCCCTGGGCTGTCCTGGTTTTTGCACTGAAAGCCCCACATCCCGGGAAACCCCTCTGTTCTGGCAAACCAGGGCAGCTGGTCACAACATCCCAGGTCAGAGGCAATGCACTTCCCAAGTCCTTCTTACACACACTGCTGATCACCCACCAGACATGTGCTATTTCCACACCCACCATGAGTTTCCCTTCCAGGTACAGTACCTCATCTGTAATTTATATGAACTTGCATCAGCATAGATAGTGAGAAATATGAGGTGTAAATTAAAATATTCCCTAGAAATGGTTCATTAATATGTGAAGTGCCCTAATCAGGAATACACATTCCAGAGGTGGCTGGTTAGCATTTGAAAGACCCTAATCAGGAGCCCCACTCTACTCCAGTGCCTGCACAAGCACCGTGACAAGTGCTTGCCTTAAATAACCACTACCTGAAGCTGCAGACTGATCTTGTTAATTAGCACAAAGGGTATTAGCAATAATGATTCACTGGTGAAATGTGAGCTATTCCAGAACCACTCTGACTTGAATTAACGGAATATTTTTAAAAATCTGGTATGAAAACCAGCAACCTAACACCTTTGGATTAATACTTGAGGTGAAGAATTTCGTTTAATCCTATCAGCCCTATATTTATCAGAGGTTTGAAAATGCGTGTGTGTTTTGGGCAATCCTGATGACTAGGGGATAGTGGTTGAGGGAGGATGGTAGTAGATTTCAGCACCCAGGTCCGGGGTTGATAAATACCCTACGATGCCTTGGAAAATCTGGCACCCAAAAATGCCAGGATGCCAGAGACATTTAGCCAGTGATCAGGACCCTGTGGCATTTTTGCCTCAAAGTGAACCTTCTGGGTTGGAGAACCCCAAGAACAAAGGGTCTGCACTTCAAAACAGATCCACAGTCTGTGTCTGTTTTCTGTTATTATGTTGGGCTTTGTTTGTTATTTTGTTGTTAATGTGGCTGAATCTGGTTCAGGACTTGCTTGCATTGTAACACATCACCCAGAAGTGAGGTTTTGAGAAAGGAGACCAGTTGCCCTCACCCACCTTTAATCACTGGAAAGCATGAATATTCAACAAAAAGAAGCTGATTCTTCTGAACAGGCAAATCACCTGGGGTCAGGCCACAACAATGGGTATCTTTAAAATTTGCTTTATCTAGTTATTATCCCGTTAAGTGCTATTAAATACCAAAAAATAAAAAAGAAATGCAGTGAAAATGAAGCTAGCAAATTCCTCTGTTTTATTTAAAACAATGCATAAGCCAAAATTGTCTGATGCTACTGTTTGCTGAAAAATATGCCTGACAAGTGTGACAGTGTGTACATGCACATTCGATACTCGAAGAGGCAGGCTGAAACTCAGAAGCAATGCCACTGCCGGTGGAGAAGAGAACCCCCCCAAAGAGAGGCCTCTCCTTTTCCTCCCTCCTCCCTTCCCCCCACCCCACTACCAGAGAGGCTTGTCTGGTAGAGGGCAGATGCCCACAGCACAGGATCTCAAACTCCATAGGACATCAGAAGCCGCTGGTGGGTCCTTAAAATGCAGATCACTGGGCCCCGCCGCCAGTTTCTGATTCAGGAGGGCTGAGGTGGAGCCTGAGAATTTGCATTATTAACAGGTTCCCAGATGCTCCTGGGCCTGGAAATACACTTTGAGAACCACTGCTCTGGTTTTCAACCTTGACTGCACATTAGAATTACCCAGATTTTAAAAGGACGAAGACTTCACCTTATTAACCTAATCATAGGAGTAATATTCCAACCTATTCGTTGATCCCACTTGGATTGGGGGTGGGGGTAGATTACATGGGATATGTCCACAAGGGGGCAGGAATCTTGGGAGGCATCTGCCTACCACACCAAGGAACCTAACTCTGACTATAAGTTCGTTCATGGTGATCTCTGACTTAAAAGGTACCAATACTGTTCAGCTATCATTTTGAACCTGAGATTTGTGCATAATTAGACTACGTCAAGTCAGTTCATAACACTAGGACAGGAAACCAAAGGGGCAGAACTGCCAGAAGACTTCTGAGCACCATCCAAACCATCTGGGTGCATCAGTCCCCTTTTTCAGTAACAAAAACATTCGCAAGCCTCTCCAACCAAAAGACAGGGGGAGCTTGATACCCAGAAGAGTGAAAAGAAGCCCATTTGCTCAATGATCTGTTCACCAAATTTGAACTACTTGTTCAATGACCTATTCCCAAATTATACCAACTTTACCCATTTATTAAAATTTATCCTAAAGAATATTCTGCTTAAATATATTCAACAAATTTAATATATTCTGTTCTATAGAGAAATTACTAACATTTCCCCCTTTCTATTAGAAGCAAAGAATACTTGCTAAGTGAGCAAATGGAAGATATTTTCATTATCTATACTTTAGAGCACCTCCTGCCTCAGGAGTCCAATTTAAATTATCCCTTCAGAAGAAAATATCAGAACAGTTAGGGACCTGGGATTCACACTCAACTGAAATATTTCTATGAACTACAACAGGTTGATATGCACCCTGAGGAGGTGACTTTACAACCCCAATTATCCTTTAATTTATATGAATCTTCCCATTATTTTTGTATGTATTTTTATTGATTTCAGAGAGGAAGGGAGAGGGAGAGAGAGAGAGAGATTGAAACATTCAATGAGAATCATTGATCGGCTGCCTCCTGCTCGCCCCCTACTGGGGATCGAGCCCACAACCCAGGCATGTGCCCTTGACCATAATCAAATCTGGGACCCTTCAGTCCACAGCCAACACTCTATCCACTGAGCCAAACCAGCTAGGGCTCTTCCCATTATTTTTTAAAGCTTTTACTCAAATTATCAGGATTATTCAGTCATTCATTCGTTGAATAAATATATTTTGAGAACCAATTATATGCCAGGTGCTCAATATGGAAAGACAACAGTAGACCACAGAAATTTTCTCCTTTGTGGCATTTTCAGTATAGCAGAGACATGGATAGTCAACAAATAACCCCAAATTAATACATACTAGTAATTGTAAATTCTGATGACTAATAGGAAGGGAAAGTATAAGAGAAAAATAAAACATGTGGTTCTGATAATTAAAGAATGGAAATCATGAGTTCAGACATTTTCTCTTTCCTTCTACCTCTACAAAGGAAATGAAGTCACTGTTTTGAAGACATACCTGTACTGCCATGTTCACTGCAGCATTATTCATCATAGCCAAGACATGGAAACAACCTGAGTGTCCATCAACAGGTGAATGGATAAAAAAAAATGTGATACTATTCAGCTATAAAAAATAAAAACCTGACATGCCTGGCGTGCTCAGTGGTTAGAGCGACAGCCTGTGCACCAAAGGGTCGACAGCTCGATTCCCAGTCAAGGTACCTCAGTTGCAGGTTTGATCCACACGTGCAGGAGGCAACCAATCAATGTGTTTCTCTCACATCAATGCTTCTTTCTCTCTACCTCCCTCTCTTTTTACCTTCCACTCTCTAAAAATCAATGGAAAAAATATCCTACAATGAGGACTAACAAAAAAATAAATAAATAATAGGTGGGTGAGCCTTTAAAAAAAGAAAAAAAAATTCTGTCATTTGCAAAACATGGATGGACCTTGTACTAAGTGAAATAAGTCAGGCAGAGAAAGACAAATACTGCATGATATACTTATATGTGGAACCAAAAAAAAAAAAAAAAGCCGTATTTAGAGAATCAGAGAGCAAAGTGATGGTTGCCAAGGGCTGGGGGATGGTTGAAATGGGAAGATGTTGGTCAAAGGGCACAATCTTCTAGTTATAAGATGAGTAAGTTCTGGGGATCTAATGTACAGCATGGTGATGATAGTTAACAATACTGCACTATATGCTTCAAAATTGCTAAGAGAGATCTTACATGTTCTCACCACTCACACAAAAAATGTAATTATGTGAGTGATGGATATGTTAAGTGACCTTACTGTGGTAATCATTTTGCAATACATATGTGTATCAAATCATCACACTGTATACCTTAAACTTACCCAATGTTATTTGTCAATTAGATCTCAATAAAGTTGGGGGTGGGGAGAGGAAGAAACACTTACCTTCCTGAGATATGCAAAGGACAATTAGGAATGCGGCCACCTATCTGAGGGATAAAGGATCTACTTAATCAAGTTTATTTCGGGAAAAAAAACCCAGGTCAGCTGCATGACCATGAGCTTCCACTCACCTCATTTCATCTAGAAAAACTAGAGCCCCGGCAGTGCCCTCGGTGGTCCCGGATCTGTCTCTTGCTTCATCAGTGTTTGGACGGGACAGACCCAGGGACACCCCTTCTTCCAGCCTCTGGCCACTCTCCTGCATCTTATCCAGTCACCACCTTCAGAACCACCTCCGAGACCAGCCAACAAACAGGGTTTTTTTTCTACCTTCACTCCTTATTGCCGAACAGCCATGAGCTCCCAAATTCGTCAGAATTATTCCACCGAGATGGAGGCTGCGGTCAACTGCCTGGCCAACCCGCATCTGCGGGCCTCGCACACTTACCTCTCTCTGGGCTTCTATTTCAACCATGAGATGTGGCTCTCGAGGGCGTGGGCTGCTACTTCTGCGAGTTGGCGAAGAAGCTGGCGGAGAAGTGCAAGGGCGCTAAGCATCTCTTAAAGTTGCAACACAAGAGAGGTGGCTGCATTCTCTTTCACCATGTGCTGAAGCCTCAGGATGCCATGGAAGCTGCCCTGGCCTTGGAGAGGAATCTGAGCTAGGTTCTTTTGGAGCTGCAGGCCCTGGGTTTTACCCACGCGGACCCTCATCTCCGTGACTTCCTGGAGAACCACTTCCTGGATGAGAAGGTGAAACTCATCAAGAAGATGGGTGACCACCTAACTAACATCCGTAGGCTGGCCTGCCCCCAGGCTGGGCTAGGCGAGTATCTCTCTCTCTCTCTCTCTCTCTCTCTCTCTCTCTCTCTCTTTAAAATATTTTTATTGATTTCAGAGAGGAAGGAGAGAGAGACAGATATAGCAATGATGAGAGAGAATCATTGATCGGCTGCTCCTGCACACCCCACAACCCAGGTATGTACCCTGACCAGGAATCAAACCGTTGACCTCCTGGTTTGTAGGTCTATGTTCAACCACTGAGCCATGCCGGCCGGGCTGGGTGAGTTTCTCTTTGAAAGGCTTACCCTCAAGCATGACTAAGAGCCTTTGGAGCCCAGAGGCCTTTGAGAGGCCCCTCTACATCCCCTGGTGTCTGGCTGTTACCTGAGCCATTTCCCGAAACTACTAGCCATTCTTTAACCACCCTGAAGCCCTCTCCCATGCATTGGATCAAATGAAACAATAAAGCTTTTGGCAGGAAAAAAAAAAGGGGGAAAGAAAAGCTAGAGCCCCACCAACTCAGTCTCTCTCCTGATATTACTTGCCCCATCAATCCCTGTTGTAAAGTCAGCTAAATAAGAAGTGCTAAAATCCTTATAAATAAAAAAGTAGGGAAATCTGATTATATTTAATGCCCATTAAAACTATGTATGAAAATCAAGAATTCCTCGTGTTTAAATATTTACCAAACACAGATAAATCCTAGGTCTTAAATAGAACAGTATAATTTAGTTCAATTTCATTCACTCTAAAATAAGGATTCTCCACTGTAATTATCCAGGTAAAGTCAGTTACTCTCTAAAACCTTCCTTGATCCCCCCAGGCATAGTTATTAATAGTTATGTCCTTCCCTGTGCTCCCACAAGACTTCCATTACAGCCCTTTCCAGCATTGTACCATAAATATCCTGAGGTCTTTGAAATTACTTTTCCGGCTCTTACTCAGCTGAGGCCCATGAGGAAAACAGCTTGGTCTTATATATTTGGGTAGCCTTCATACCCAGCAGAGTGCCAAGTTCACAATAATAAGACTCAACGAAAGTTTGAGTAAATAAATAAGAGGTCTCACATACATCAAATCTTATAACAAATGGAGGAGGGGGGTGGTGAGGGAAGGTAGGGGGGAAGGGACAGTCGGTCGCCGACCACGTTGGGTTGCCGCCTTCGCTGCCACCATCATGCCAGCCCCTCGGGGTTTCAACGAGGCTGGGTGACCCTCCAGAATGGGAGACAAGCCAATTTGGGAGCAGATTGGATCCAGCTTCATTCAACATTACTACCAGTTATTTGATAATGACAGAACCCAACCAGGCACAATTTACATTGACGCATCATGCCTTACGTGGGAAGGACAGCAATTCCAGGGGAAAGCTGCCATTGTGGAGAAGTTGTCTAGCCTTCCGTTCCAGAAAACCCAGCACAGCATCACAGTACAGGACCACCAGGCCACACCAGATAGCTGCATCCTCAGCATGGTTGTGGGCCAGCTTAAGGCCGATGAAGACCCCATCATGGGGTTCCACCAGATGTTCCTATTGAAGAACATCAACGATGCTTGGGTTTGCACCAATGACATGTTCAGGCTTGCCCTGCACAACTTCGGCTGACCTCCTCCCAGCCAGGCACTCATGCTGTTTCCTCCTCCCTCCTCTTCCAGACACTATTCACACTCCTCCAGATGCTCCAAATATCATACACAAATAAGCAGGACCGAGGTGGGAGTGGGCGCAGTGCGCTGCTGCTACCTAGGTATTGTGCATGATGTTTGGATGCTAGACTAGTTACATCTGACAGGAGAAGTTTGTGTTGTACCAGTGCATGCCTTGGAAAGACTTAAGTAATGCAAAAGGTTGTCTTTTTTTTTTTTTTTTTTTAATCTACTGACAAGTTGCTCCAGTAACCCAAAGAAGTGAAGGAGAAAGCAGCTGCCTCACCGTCCAGATATTGATTTGTTCAGTTGTTTCAATGCCTCATGATACAATAAAACCACAAAAATTTT
>NW_005871091.1:4018221-4060584 GCF_000147115.1 Myotis lucifugus | reverse complement strand
AGGAGTCAGCCATGCAGAGATCTAGCATTCAAGAGAGCACTGAAAGCGCAAAGGGTTTTAAGGGGAGGAAAAAAAGATATAGAAAGAAGGCTACTGGGGAGAGTTAAAGAGTGGAGAAGATGAGGAGAGTAGAGCATGCAGAAGGTGAGTGAAGGCACATTCCAAGGGAGGAAACAGCGTGCTCTAGAGAAAGGGAGGAAATGTCAGGAAGCGGCTGTTGGTGAAACTGGCTGGAGCAGAAAGAATGCAACAGGAAAGAACAATAGGTGGAGAGCCTTTAAGGCCACCCTCACAGGCTCATACTTGTTCAGTGAGCCCTGAGGGCTTTTGACATGGACGCCAGACCTGAACTTTAGAAAGCGTGTGGTGTGGGGGTTGGACTGAAAAGGATGGAGGGAGAACCCCAAGTCAAGGGAACCAGGAGGGAGGCTATTGAAATGACCTAATGAGTGGTCACGAGGCTCCTCAGGCAGAGGCTGGGTGGGAAGAAGAGAAGCACAGACATGAAAGTGCACAACATTTTTCAAAAACAGCATTAAAGGCAGTCAAAACTATGGCTCAAAATAAATGTTCTCTTTTGGAGCACAGGCAGCAATGGGCCTACGCTGCTTTCATTTAAACCAATACTTGTTAGATGCAAGGACAGTGGCTGGCCAGTAGTAAATTGCCTCTTATCTCTAGATCCAGGCCATTTCATTCCTCTGCCCAGAGTCTGAATAATAAATGTTCTATTCCTCCAAAGAAAATAATGCCATTGAATGAGGTGAAGATATCAGAAATAGGACGGTTTGATTTTTATGGACAGAGTTTCAGACAATAGATTAGAATTCATCTATTTCTTTCCCAGTTGACCCATCAGCCCAACTACCTGACCTTGAAAAGTCATTTTCTTCCTCTTTTCAGTACAATTTTAAAAATCGAAGTGTTTTTAGAATTGGAAAGAAAAACCTAGGAAGGAGGCTTGTAGCAAAGAAAGGGTAATCGATCTGTTCAAAGAATCAGTGTTCTGATGAGACTGAAGGGGAATAGCTGAAGCCCTCCCCGTTAGGACTACGGATTATGCAGTGATGGGAAGGGAATTAATTTATTGGCACCTGTTACTCTTCAAGTACTGAACTTGGTGTTATGGATTTAAAAATGAACAAGATAAGATCATCCCTGCCTTCAGGGTGCTCACAGACATATAGAAAAAATCCCATACAGCGTGATGGGAGCAACAATATGAATGGCGAAGTTTGGGGAGCCAGAGAAGGTTCCAAGAGGCTTGAGTAAATAGGCATCATCCAAGGAAGAATACATCAGGACTCGGAAATCAGTATCTCTCAAGCTTCCACATCACGCTTCCTGATTTCAAACTATATTACAAAGGTATAGTAACCAAAACAGTATGGTACTGGCATACAAATAGGCACACAGACCAATGAAACAGGTTCAGAGCCCAGAAGTAAACCTTCATACATACGATCAACTAATATTTGACAATGGAGCCAAGAATATTCAATGGGGAAAGGATAGTCTCTTCAATAAATGGTGTTGGGAAAACTAGATAATCATTTGAAGAAGAATGAAATTGGGACCCTATTTTACACCACTCACAAAAGTTAACTTGAAGTGGATTAAAGACTTAAACATAAGATCTGATACCATAAAACTCCTCGAAGAAAACACAGGGTAAGAGTTCCTTGACACTGGTTTTGGCAATATTTTTTTTTAGATTTGATTCCGAGACCAAAGGCAGCAAAAACAAACAAGTGGGACTACATCAAACTGAAAAGGCAACCAAACTCAAAAGGAAAAGTGCTGTTCCAAAATGGGGAAATTGTCTTGGGAAGATGTGCATCCTCTTATTTATGCAGATGTCCAAACTCAAGTGGGGTGAGCATTGGGCAGGGGTGTGGCAGAGGGGCTCAAAATAGCAGACAGGTGGAATGGATGACTTAAAGCTTCCTGTCAAGCCTGACATTCTGTGACTCTACATTGAAGGTATATGTGAGGTCTGCTCCAATGCTCTCCCTATCCCTACAGAGCTCCCGGCCCAGGGAATACATATTAAGAAATGGCAGGCAGCACCATGAAAAACCAGGACTTGAGGAATGCAATCAGATTGCAATTTTATTTGTGTCTCCCACTTTCTCTTCAAACTGCATTCAGTGAGATAAACCTCAGGCAATCTCATGATTTTCTGACCACTCTCTGATCAAAAGTCTGATGGCCATTTTAAGCTGCAAACAGTATCAATCCAGTGATTAAAAAGTCCAGTCTCCTATAATACTAATCAAAGCTGCCAACTCCTTTGAAGACAAGACTTTCCCTTTCTTCCCCAGGAGGGCAGGTGCTGGAGGAAGGGGGAAGGAGTGTGGTAGCTAGTCAAGGTCAGTCTTTGATGCCCTCAGGGCTGGGGAAGGGCAGGATCAGGTGTACATAGTTGATAGGAAAGGTAAAAATAGCAGAAACGTTTTATCTGACTATCAGGTTGGGAAGGTGTTTTGTTTTTTCGGGGGGAAGGCGTTAATATTGTTTTCTGGGGCAGTTCACAGATAGCTCTCACAGGCCATGATCTTGACCCAGATGAAAGCCTGCTGGTCTAGTATTACTCACTCTCTCCTCTGCCCTTGGGAATCCAGAAATACAACTTTGGTTTATCTTTTATTGAGGCAACTTCTTCCACCTTAATAATTCTACTGGGAGTGAAGGCCAAGCCCCAAGCAGAAACAATTCTCCTTTGTTTTGCTGCCCCATCAACTAGATAGCCCAGGTTTCACCCTCTGATATGCTGGTTGGGGCAGTAGTGTGGTGTCAGACAACAACAGGTCTGTGTGTTCCCTTAAACTCCTTCATTTGACAAGGTGAAGGGGACGCTCCCCTCAACCTTCCTCCTTAGATAAGGAAGGAGGACTCCCAGCACAGCCACACTCTCTCCAAAGAAATTCTCATAAAGTTTCCCTAACTCTCCATTCTCTCCACCTTATTATATCCTCGATATGGTTTGGGGTCTGGTGAGCTGTGCTTTTCAACTTATCTTCTCTGTAACTTCTGCATATGACCTAGAACAGCGGTTCTCAACCTGTGGGTCGCGACCCCTTTGGCGGTCGAACGACCCTTTCACAGGGGTCGCCTAAGACCATCCTGCATACCAGATATTTACATTACGATTCATAAGTGTAGCAACATTACAGTTATGAAGTAGCAACGAAAATAATTTTATGGTTGGGTCACAACATGAGGAACTGTATTTAAAGGGCCGGAAGGTTGAGAACCACTGGCCTAGAATCTCCTTTAGAATGTATGTTATTGCATTAATAGAAACCTCCCATATAACACTGTTTAATTTTCAGTGACCAGGTAGGAAAGAAATGACAGAATTATTAGTAGCTATGTAAGTGCTTGATGCTCTCATGCAAAGCCCCTGTAAGAGAATAAAGAATTCAGAGGAGGCCTGAAGCACCTTGCTTCCTACTTACTGAATCTCTTCCTCTTCCGCTCCCCAAACACAGGGGTGGATGTTATCATCGCAGTGCAAGAAAGACCAAGGTGAAGCAGCACCCCAAAATGACCAGAGGAAATGGAGCAAATCCAACCACTAAGAGACCACATTGATCCCAGACCTGGTGCTGAGTATCCCAGGCATCTTTCTGTGGGATGAGGACAGTAGACAAGGTCAGGTTGTCATCTGGCAGAAATGAAAGCTGAATGGAGATGGCCAAGTCGCCTCTGATATGGGAGAGAAAGGCCCCAGTCTTTCAACCAATCTTTGGACCAGGAAGTGGAAGAGGAACGGGTAAGAGAACCCACCAGATATAGATTCAAGAAGTGAAAGAGAAAGAGGATGGCTTGGTTCCTGCCACTGAGTAATTCAAAGCTTCCCAACTGGCCAAGTTGCGTGCCAAGAATGGGCTACAGGTGTGCAACAAGACCTCAAACCCCCAAGCCTTTGGGGCTGCTGGAGATCCCGGACTGGTCACCTCTGGCCATAAGCAGCCTTATTTGGGGCTCTGCAGAGGGTGGCCAAGATGACCGAGATCTGTCGGGACATCCCACAGTGCCTGCAGGCAGGAGTGTAACAAGCACCACTGAACACTGATTCAGCCTCCACGTGCTGGGCAGAGCCAAGGAAAAAGAAGCCCTTCCACCTGAACAGCTACGCTGGCAGCTGAACATGGAGCCCAGACTGCCCAGCAAAGACAAGTGACCCATGGGTCCTCCAGAAGAGCACAGTGCAGGCACAGCCCAAGGCGCCACCTGGCTTTGTTAGAGGAGGGGCAGCAGGAAGGCTGAGCTCCTGGCGATGGCCTTCTCATTGGGGATTTCCGCCTGTTAGTAATGGATGTGTCCTTTCAACGGTGACTGCTCTAATGATATGCGACAGTCTGCACATTAGTCAGCTTAATGTTTTGAAATGCTAGATATAAAAAAGTTCAATTAGATTTGAAAAACATTTGCATTATCACAAGAAATTTCAACAGTAAATTTATCAATAAAAGAAAAGGATGAGCTGCTATAGTCTCCAAATATAACTTCAACTAGTATGAATTTTGGAACAGTTGTAAAACAATGGTTTAAATATGGTTTAATGTAAAGTTACTCATTGGTGGCGAATGTCCAAAATTTGAAGAGATCATAATTGACACCTTTTGATAAGGACTGAGTACAGCCATTTCAAGCATCAAGCTTGATTTTTTTTTAATAAATTACATTTTCAGAAGCACATTCATTTTTTTCATTTAAAATACTGACTCTATTTGGGTGTTTTATGCAAACCTAATATATTTCTCAAATTTTAATTTCCCTTGTATTTACATGATGTAAAAAAAATGATTTTTTTTTCACTCTATCTCTTTTTTCATAGATGCCCCAGAACCCCTTCAGGTACCTACAATGTTCTGTAAGAACATTCTCATTTTCCGTATGAGCCATGACACAGCGGTAATTCCCTGCATTTGAGCACATGGTGTAACAATCAGCTTAGGTAAGGGCTCCTTCCAGCACTATCTTGAGCTGGGTGAGGAAGCTTAGGGAAATTTTCCTTGGAGGAAATCGCATCAATGTGCATATTTTTAAGTTTGCATCCTCTATCAAGAACATATCCATTGTGTATATTGTGTCAAGGATGTTTCCTAAAATATCTGATCCTCAACTATGGATCTCACTCTCAAGATTCTTGCAAGGATCCCATCTTGGGAGGACCAAGTGTGGATACGAGGCTCAGGCTCTGCCCTCCAGTGGGAAGGCACAGAAAAATCTGGGGGCCCTGCACTCTCCCAGGTGTTGATATGACCAAACTACATTTTCTTATCTGGTCATTTGGCCACTTTAAAAAACAAACAAACAAACAAACAAGTTAATCTAATTTTAGCATACTCTTTGGCTAATTTCACTATTTTATCTTTTAAAATACATTCTTTACTAACTCTTTTAACTTATTTCTAATGTTTCATCTTTTTCCTCCTAGTCCAGCGGTTCTCAACCTGTGGGTCGCGACCCCTTTGGCGTCGAACAACCCTTTCACAGGCGTTGCCTAAGACCATCCTGCATATCAGATATTTACATTACGATTCATAATAGTAGCAACATTACAGTTATGAAGTAGCAACGAAAATAATTTTATGGTTGGGTCACAACATGAGGAACTGTATTTAAAGGGCCAGAAGGTTGAGAACCACTGTCCTAGTCCCACCTTGTTGAGGAATGGTAGATGAGAGGTACTCAGAGATTTTCAGAAAAGGCATCACATAGATGACCCAGGTCAGAGAAACATGTGGCCAAACTACATTTTCTAGTTTGTAGTCAGGCTCAGTCCTCAGGAAGCCTTGCTGGGCGTCTCGTTGTCCAACTGCTCAGTGCCAGGCGCTCACACATGCTACTCCTAATCATTACTCTGACCCTTTCATACAGGTATTAGCAGATCTAGCTTACAGATAAGGACACTGAGGCTCAAAGCGATTCAGCAATTGCCCAAGGACATGTCTCTAGTGATGGGTATGTCAGGAGTTACAGTCAAATCTGTCTATTTGTGAACCTGTGCTCTTTCTATTCCTACAGTGCTTCTCAAACTTTAACATGCTTGTAAGTCTTAAAATGCAGATTCCGATTTAATAGGTGTGGAGTGGGGCCCAAGAGTCTGCATTTCTAACAAGCTCCTGGGTGAGGCAGTTGCTGCTCCCCAGACCACACTTAAGTGAAAATGTGCACGTGGCCTTGGCCAGGCCCCTCCGGGTACCCTGGCATCCAGGAGGCGGCCCAGAGAGGGCTGTCGGGGTTATCATTTATGCTCATTTCGTTTGCTTTCGCTGACTGGCTTTTGATCAGGGTTCCAATAGATGGCTAGCAAGAGCTAATTACAATCCCAACTAATACACTGTGTCAGTTGTTATTCATTAACAAATTATGTTCCTGACAAACTGCTCTAGTGTGGTACCCTAAGTACTGTAATTAAAATCTTAGAAAGTTGCATGTGGGCCTAATTGATTTCCTTAATGTATTACTCAGACTAAACATGCCATTATTTTGTGTCTTGATGTTTATGAAGGGGCAAACTGCTGCTGCCACCCAGGCAGCAGAGGGAGAGCCGCTGGGTGAGCGGGGGAGCTTGCCAGCTCTGGGGGGCCTGCTCACTTCCCTAGCAGTGCCACCCAAACAACGTTCAAATGACAGTGGTGGCTGCTTTCCACCAGAAATATTCACACCGAAAGGGATGGAGGATAATTGGATTTATGTTTATAATTTGTGCATCCTCCTTGGATTTCCAAACTTCGGGAATGCTACGATGACTCTAGTGTACCCACGGAGAAATGGAGAGATGCTTCCCCAGGAAGTCATGGCCCCATGACCCAGAGGCTCTCCCTTTTGGTACCAAGCACCAGAGGGCAGAAAGGGAGGGCGAACTGGGGACAATGTTTATGCTTAAAAGTCATGTATGATGCAGACAAGTCCAAGTGTACTGGTATTTGGCAAATCTGAAATAATAAGGACAGCCAATATCTATACTGAAAGCCACTGATTTAGACTGTATGTAGTCATTCCTTCATGTGTTCAATAGCCTCTTAATGAGTACCTAGGATGGGCAAGGGCTGGGTGAGGCAGTGTTTGATGTAAAAAAACAAACAAAAACATGCGAAATAAGCACAATCATAACAGCAGAAAACATGTATTACATGCCAGGCACTATTCTAGAAACTGTAAACATATTAATTCCTGCTCAGTTCCTATGAAGTAGGTACTCTCATTGTCCCTGTTTTACAAATGAGAAAACTAAGGCAACAGAGAAGGTATGGGACTTGCCTAAGGTTGCACAACCAGGATTTAGATCCAAGCAGCGTGGCTCTCCTTACTTGAACCCTTGTGCTATCCTGCCTCTCTTAAGTATAATAATGATAGCTAATGAGGACTTAGCATGTTCTTATGAGTAATTCGATCCTCACAAAACCCTAATGATGTAGGTACTGTCATTATCCCCATTTCACATTGAGGAAACTGAGGCACAGAGAGGTTGCTTAACTGCCTCAAGGTCTCATGGTTGTAAGTGGCAGGGTGAGGATTTGAGCTGAGGCCCTGAACTTGTATTTTTAATCTCCATGCTTCTTAGATAGAACTAGCAGAGATCTGAGAAATCATATAGGGATTTGGGGCCTGCACAGGTCAACCAATGTAAATAATTAAACTCCAGGTGAGCTTGCTCCATATTTCGAACAGATGGAGAGGAAGGTCCAGGTAAAAAGTGCAGACCTGGGACGTGAAGGCAGACGTCTGATGCCCAAGGCTGCCCCTGACCTCTGTATCATCATGCCTCTTGTACACCCACAGTTCTCTGAGGCCGTCTCCCTGCCCTCTGCCCCACTCACCCTCACTCAGCCTCCAACACAACAGGATGGACCGCAGTGTCTAAGGACACACTTAACAGCTTAGTAATACGTTCCATTATTCGCTATGCAGTGCATGTTGAAGAAACTAAAATGTGATTAATTCTGGAAGTTCCTTTCATTTTGTATGAGGGCACACATAAAAAAAATGCAAATTATAGCCTAGCCAGCATGGCTCAGTGGTTGAGCATCGACCTATGAACCAGGAGGTCATGGTTCGACTCCTGGTCGGGGCACTCCAGGTGGCAGGCTCAATCCCCAGTGGGGGGCGTGCAGGAGGCAGCTGATCAATGGTTCTCTCTCTCCCTCTTCCTTCTTCTCTGAAATCAATAAAATATATTTTTTGAAATGCAAATGATAAAAGGCAGACATTTCTCACATTTTTCTGATTTTAAAAAAATAAAGTGTCGGTTGTGCGGTCTTTTGGAAAAAATTGGGCTATTGTGTTTGCTGGAACAGGAGATGGGGCTTTTCAACAGGTTATAATCTCACGCTGTACTGCCACACTCAATGAGAACGCCCATTACCCGCTGGCTGCCCTGTGCATGATGGGCCTCCCTGGTGTTTTCAAGTTCTCTCCTTGGTTCCCGAACCACAACTTGATATGACTCATCCCCACTAGCCTGAGTCACTTCCTATGTCGATGGTTCACAGCTCCCTCATCACAAACTGCATTATTTCTGCTTCTCTCAGACGAGTGCCTTTGCGTACACCCCACGTAGGTTTCCAGATCATTCTACCCTGAGACTTCTGCCACAGGCATCACAAATTCCCTTCCTCCAGTTTCTGGGGATGAGCTACCCACCATCCTTGGTGAGCTCCCTCTTTGAGCCGTTTCCACTCATTATTAAGCACATTTTCCTCTCGGGTAAACCAACTGGCTTTTCATTGATCCCTTTTTACATATAATATTCTTTAACTGTTTTTAATGCATATATGTATATATACATATATTTATATTTTAATATTAGCAGCCAATACTGTAATTTTTTTATCACATTACTAAGCAAAAACTGAATTTAAATTCAAAGAATCATGTAGACAGACTACTCATCCCTGAAAACTCCATTGTCAATTCTTATGCAGGATCTTGGCGCACTGATGACTTGGCTAATAAAAATGCCTTCTGAAGTTAAAAATCGCTCCCGGGCAGTGCTACCTTTCAATAAGAGAGTTCTCAAAAACACCTGACAGAACTCGGTTGCCTATGACAGATTTTCCCCTCTCCACAAGTCACCGTCTGCAAGCAGAGATGGAGGCAATGCAATCATCAGAAAAGCTTCAGCCACTCTTTTCAATGTATTTGATATATAAGAAAACATCTGGTTTATGGGCGAGTGTTCAGAATACAGAATACTTGTGAGACAGACAGGATGCCATTACCTAATAAAGACAGAATTTCTTTTTTCTTTTCTTTCTTTTTTCTGGAACTGCCATTGGGAAGTTTCTGGCAGTTTTTAGTTTTGGGAGTTTGAGAGAGCTCTCAGAATCTTTGGAACAGATAGATTCCTTTGGTTTGTGCAAAATTATTAGGATTGGTCCTGTAGTTATTCAAATACAGGGTGGGGCAAAAGTAGGTTTACAGTTATTCGTATGGAAAATAATACATTAATAAATAATCATGCAAGAATAAACTCTTTCATGTACTCACAACTGTAAACCTACTTTTGCCCCACCCTGTGTAAAGCAAGTGCCTATCCATTGTCCTTGGTGACTGCAGTGAAGTCACCATAAACCTGAATGATATTGCAGATTAAGATGCCAAATGTCCTGCCCACTGATGTAAGTGGGACCTGTTCAGCCAGAACCATGCCCCAGAAGCACATGCCTACATGGGAATCTAGAGTAGGACCACTGGTATCTAAGTGGTATTTAAAGAGTAAATAACACTAACCTTTTGAAATGTATTTTCAACTACTTGAGTTAGTTCACAACTTTCTTGGTACACATTTAAAAAAAAAAGACATTTTAGAGAATATTTCATGTTTTACATAATATTCTAGTAAACACATGCCAGAAATATCTAACACAAACAAAAGTTTCATGAAACAATACTTATCCTTATCTACACTAATAAAAGAGAAACATGCAAATTGGTGTCACTCCGCTACACCCACCAGCCAATCAGAGCAATTATGCAAATTAACCCAACAAAGATGGCGGTTAATTTGCATATGCAGGCACAGAGCGAAGACTGAAGGCTCTGGCCGGAGTGAAGACTGAAGACTGAAGACTGAAGAGGCTTGGCTTCAGGTAGCGGAGAAGCCAAGCCGCACTGCAGCCGGAGGGGAGAAGTCAAGCCTCGCTGCGGCCACAGCGGAGAAGCCTAGCCTCACTGCGGTCGCAGTGGAGAAGCCTAGCCTTGAGGCTTGGCTTCTCGGCTGTGGCCGGACCAAAGGCCTCTGTCCCAGGTGCCAGAGGAAAACCAGTGCCAGCAGCCAGGGGAAGGAAGGCCTATTGTGCAAATCTTCGTGCAACGGGCTTCTAGTTACATATAATGCTGATATTTCTATATATCCTATATCATTGTTTTAATGTTGGTCATGTCCCACTTAATTCATATTATGACCTGTTAATGGGTCATCATTTGCAGTCTGAAAAACATCCAACTATTGTAATTGCTTTGTCTGAGTCCAGGAGTCAATCTGTGGCATCTAAGAGATTGGTGGCCTCTGGCTTGGAAGTTCAGGGACCTATAATAATGTCAGCAGTTGACTTTAAAACTTTCCAAATAGACTGTGAGATACTATAGACGAGCCAGTTAGTTTCAGCTTTAACTCTGGGGGTACCTGGGGTGGTCAGGGGGCACTCTCATCTGCAGTTCATCCTCCGCTGCTTCTGCTGTCTGTATCTCAGCCAATTGTCCCAGCTTTGCCAATTTGCACTCAGAATGTCAAAAATGAGTTTTTATGGTGGAAAGTGATGTCCTGTTGATCAGCAAAAAATGTCAGAAATGGGCTCCTATTAGTGAAATTAAAAGTATTCGTTGTCAAATATAAAAAGAACACTCATAATGAAGATGTTTCTAAGACTACTTAAAAAAGTATTTTTAATATGTGAACTGGCTAAGATATCTTTACTCTTGTACAATTAGGGTGGCAGAATCCAGGGAACTGGGCAGTCAACAGCCCCAGGGAGACTCGATTGTTGCTAAAAGGCTCTACGTGCACCCCCAGCGTATGACAACTGATGTGAACTATCCTTGTCTGATAGCGACAGAAAGGTGACAGGATCCTGCCTCTGTAGTCTTGGCTTTTGTCTCCAGTGAACCATCCAAAAGGCCAGAGGCTGTGACTTCATCAAGCTTCCAGAATAGATAGCGTGAGCTGTTTTGTGCCTGCTTGCTAGTGAATGTGTGTTCAGCACATGTTTGCTGCGTGGCAGAATCTGGTCTGAGACTGGCTTTCATTATAACATGGTAGGGAGGTTATGTGGGAGTGTCCAACTATCACCCACCTCAAACATCCTTGGGGTGACTAGTGTTATCTTTTTTAAAAACCTCTAAGGGCTGTGATTACCAAATGGATTAAATCCAGTTTATAGGCCCCTTCTACACTTGTAAATCTATGTGGAGATCAAGGGATGCAGAGAAGCAGGTCACTTTGTGGGAATGGCTGACAAATGCGGCCAGCAGAACAGATATGTAGAGCAAGTGAGTATCCTCTCGACTCTCAGAATTCACTGGTGAAGAAAGCCCAGCAGAGGACGGGTCTTCAAAGGACAGGGACTTTGGGCCATTTTACTATAGATCATAAAAGGAAATATGACCTTATTTGGTAAGCAGAGGCTGCTGAGTTCTGAAAACCATAAGTCACATTTGGAATCACAGTATATAACAAGAAGGATTTTGTTGACGTTCCATTCTATTTAAAGGTTGGTGTTTTAGTTACGAAGTTCACTGTCTCAGGATAATAATGTGGCAGGGAAAATGGTAGGACTCCATTTAAGTCTAAGATACATCCACTGCTGAATTTCAGAACTTTCTGATGAGTCAGACAAAGGGACAGGCCGTAACTGAATAACCACAAGGAAGGGGCTTTGTGAATTATGGGGCTATTTGGAAGGAAGCTGGTGGAGAAGGTTTGACAAGTGTCTGAGAGATGGAGATGAAATGATGGGTTTGGGATCTGCCTTGTATATCTCCCTGGCCATGAACTAGACCTGCTCTCTCTGGGCTGCAGGCAGAATCAAAAGGAAACCTGAGGCCCTGGCTGGTTTGGCTCAGTGGATAGAATGTCGGCCTGCGGACTGAAGGGTCTTAGGTTTGATTCCAGTCAAAGCCATGTGCCCAGGTTGCAGGCTCGAGATATATATATAATTTTATTTTTTTTTATTTTTTTTTAAGGAAACCTGAGGATATTGCTCCCAGCACATTGGACTTGGGAATTAGGTGTAACCCAGATGGGGAGAGGGGTCTTCTCTTCACTGCTGTATGGATTCAACACAGAGAAGATTCAAGGGCATGCAGTCAGGCTCGGCATCTTGGGTATCACTTGGAGAGCACAGTGTTGCCATCCCAGGCCCTGACATCAGTGACGGTTCTGAGATGTGACCACTGAGGCGCTTTTCAGTCAGTGGACAGGACTTGAGAGCAGTGTTTGCTGACTCATACAATTTGGGGCAAAAGCCAAAAACTTTTGGTCATTACCCACACTGAGCTCCACTGTGACTATTTATGGAGCAAGAGTTAAGGAAACTTGGATTAAATTTGGGAATCTGAGAATCACATTAGAATCGTGGTGATTCTGGATTATCCTTTTAAAACAGAGTCTGTGAGACACTGCCGAGACGTGTGGATTAGCATGCCCCGCGGCTGATGCTGCCCCTGGCCTGTGGTCACCCTGCTTCTCCACCTCGGGCAGGACTTAGCCAGCCAGAGCGCCACACCTCATGAACGGGCCTTCCGGGCAGCTCCAGGCCCTGGGGACCCTGTCTGGCTGCTTACCCGCAGCCCACCAGCCGCACACATCCCCAGAGACAGGCCTAGTGTGGCAGAGGTGAGCTCGGTGGCATCCCCATAGTCATGCCAGCTGGCGGTATAGCTCGGTCAGAAGTACCAGATTGTGGTGGTTGGTGGGGCAGTGTGGGCAAGTTGGTGTCCACCATCCAGTCCACAAGGTCCTATTTTGTAATGGATTATGATCCAACCATCAGGATCCCTACACACAGCAGTGTGTGATAGATGACTGAGCAGTCAGGCTAGATATTCCACACAGAGCAGGACAAGAAGAGTTGGAGCTCTGAGAAACAACATATGAGAGGCTTTCCTGTTAGTCTTTTCAGTCACAGAGACAGTTTTGAAGAAATCTGTAAGTTTCAAAGACAGATTCTCAGAGAAAAGGATTGTGATGCATTTCCAATGATTTTAATTGGTAACCACGCAGATCTGGATGATCAAAGGCAGGTGACCCAGGAAGGACAGCAGTGAGCACACATCTGAAGGCGACTTACATGGAGGCGCCAGCAAAGGTTAGGATGAGTGCAGATCAAGCTCTGCATCAACTTGCCCAGCGTAGGAAGAAATTTCAAAAGCAGGAATGTCCTCTTTCACCAGAACCAACGCGAAAAGAAAAAGACAAGAAAGGCTGCATTGTGTCATTTTCTCAGAATCTCTTGATTTTTAGCTACCAACTGCCAGGAAAAGCTCTCATCTTCTCCTTCTCTCCGTACGGTTTATGTCACGTTGGTACCTTTCTAGCCTTAGACAAGTGGTCCCCGTGGTAGCCTTAGACAAGAAGCTGGCTAATCCTTTTCATGAAGCTAATTCCATGGTCATTTCAAGACAGATATAAAGGGCACACTAAGGCAACTCCAAAGATCACCTTATTATTTTCATACATATCTCTATATATACAGACACATCCTTTGTCAAGGGCTCACATTTTAATAGGGAGGAATAAGATTTGGAGTCTGAGCTGTTTGCCAAGCTGAAGTCATAAGTTCTGAAATCACTTTTAACTTCTGGAATCATAATGGCCACTGTTACTCAACAGAGGAAGTTTTCTAATGTGAATTTTTGCCTATCTCTATAACTCTTGCTGTCACCTTCAGTTACCTTAAATACACTAACCTGAATCCTCAAAAGTGAGACATCGCAGACCTTTACTGATGCTACAGCCTTTGTTTTCCAGTAGCCAAAATAATGCCTATTGTATTTATGAATTAAAGACTCATTTAAAAGCCTTTATTATTACTCCTACTCTTAAAGATGATAATATTTTATGTGGCCAAATATTTGGACTCATTCTGGACTTAGGCATTTCAATGTTCTTGGTTTTCTGATTTAACTCTTTTCACAACCATGTTGAGAGTAAAAATAAAGAATTAATTTATGGGAGGCAAGCGATCAATGTATCTCTCTCTCTCTCTCTCTCTCTCTCTCTCTCTTAAATGAAAATAAAAAAATCATATCCTTGGGTAAGGATTTTTTAAAAAGGGAATCCATTGGCTCATGTAACTGAGCAGTTTAAGAGTATATGTGGATTCAGATAAGGCTTGATGCAAAATTTACATAATATTATTGCAAAGAAGCTGAAGAAATTGATGCAAGGCAGGAAAAAAACAACACCCAGATATGTAGCACATCAATATTAAAATGTTTGTCTATATGATAAATGAAAAAAATAGCAATTTTATTTTCATTTTCCTAAGCAAGTGGTTGAAGTGGGATTTGAACACAAGTCAGTTGACCCTGAAATTCATATTCTCTTACCAATACCCTTCCTATAGTATATCCTTCACATCAGTTCCATTTGGAATCCTGAACTAGAAAAAGGCAGAAACATAAAAGAAAATACTGTCTATCCGATCTATGAAGATGACAAAAGACTTAGAAATGCCACCTGGGAAAACTTAATGGAAATGGGGATTGTTTTTCTCATTGCTAAATTTGTAAAGGCTATGAAATAATGTAACTTCTCAGGAATCTTTAACTGTTTAACTGTTGCCTTTTATTGAGGGAGAATCATGAAAGGATTCTGACCAGCTGGTGGAGAGGAAAAGGATTGAATCTAAGCCAAAGGGAATCAGCTTAGTCACAACAATTACATTTCTCAACAGATTAAGGTACAACACAGGGATGGGTGGAGTAGACATATATCGTCTGCCTCTGCATCCTCCCCAGTTCCTGTTATCCTGACGGATCCGTGAAAAATGATGCCCCCCTCCTCCCAGTGTAAAAGTGGTCATGTGGCCCAGGCTGACCAATCAATATTCTTGTCACTCTGGTCATGGTGAAAGGTTCAAAGACAGGCATGTGATATAAGCAGAGCCATGATTAGTGAAAAAGGAATAGAAAACATATTATATTTAAGGATATTTAAGGATAAACACCCAGACCACAAAAGAGGAGAGGAAGAGAAAAGCAGAAAACAAAATAGAATATTAGTCACCAAGTGATTTTTGTAGTAAATAATAGAATATGACGTGCAATCGTGCAATTTTCCTTTGCCGGCCCATCAATGCACTTGTAAGCAGAATCTTCCCTAGGACTTTTCTGCCAGAGTAATCAGAATACCTCTTTTCCCTTGGGGTTGGCATCCAGTGCATCCCTGAACTTCCAAGTCATGTGAGCCAATAAATGTCCTATTTTGCCTGAGCTGATGTGTTCAGAGTTCTGTTTTCTAACAAGAAGTTTTCACCAACATACCAGCTCACACTCACATTTGTTGTAATTCCTTTTATGAGTCTATTTACGTGAGATGCCTTGCATGCGGGAGGATGGCCAGTTGAACACCTCTAGAGATCGGTTCCCTTCACAACAGGGATCCCATGGTGAGTGTAACAGAAATAAAAAGAAATGCAGGGTGAGTGTGATTCTCACTTCAGATTCTGGGAAGTGCATTCATGGCCCCCACGGTCCATAAATATGACCCCAGAACTCTTAGGCGGGAGACATCTAAGTGATTTACAATGTGTAATAGATAAATCCTTTTTCCTTTGTTGCATGAGAAATGAAAAGTTGATTCTTATTTACCATCCTTCACACAAGCCAGATTCTGGGCCACGTTATCAGCTGCCATTTGACCAGCCAAAACAGTGCTTTTTTAACGTTCTTTGTAATACTCATCCAATAGAGCAAACTTATCGACCTGAATGTGAGCTGGAAGCAAGGTTGTGATGAATAAACTCTAGCTGCAGCAAATTAAAGCCTTTCTGAGAGCCTTTATAACTTGGGGCTTCGGGGAACAGACAAAGGACCTGAGCCGAGTCTCTAACCTGGGTTCCATGGAGAAGGGGAAAGACGACGAGCCACAGTATAAATGCCACGGCCTGTGGAGCTGCACGTTTTATCCCACTTTATCCTCACGACTGTTTTGTAAAGGAGACATTTTTAATTCATGGATATTCACATAGAAAAATGGAGACTCACAAAGGTCAAGATTCGCCCAAGGTCGTAAACTGCTACTTGGGGGATCTAGGACTCAAGCTCAGGTCTGGCTTGTCCAAGGCCTGTGCTCTTCTCAAAAGCCCGTGTTTTATTCCACACGCGACGTGGCCATCTACAGCTGGGTTTATTAACAGGTTTGCATGTAAGGCATTCCTTCAAGAGCTAGACTTCTAGGCAAGACCTCTGAAGAAATCAAATCTCACCCACAATTCTTACAGTACGGTTTGGTCTTCTCTTCTAGAAGGATGCTCTTCTACAGAAACTGTTCACTGCCTTGAAATACTCTCTTATCAAATCTCAGTTCAAAGGCTGGGTATGTCCCAGCAAACAAACATCTTTCTTATTCTTCGCCACTGGCTCAACAATGCATTCCTCCCGCTCACAAAAAATCATATTCTCATCTATGGTATATCGCATGACACACCCAATCCATCTTATAGTTACTGCCCTAATTGTATGTATCCTTAACTAAAATGTTTACATAGTTGTGATGGAATCAACTTTATTAATTTTGTAGTATCCACACATTTCCCCTCTCCCTGAGTCTGCCAAAGAGACCCTGTAATTAATTATCTGCCCAGCTTTCCTCCCTAGGAGACACAAAAAAATAAAAGAATTCCTCTAATTATTTTGTGCTTGTTTGTGCCTCTATTAATCTGACTCTTCTCCGAGACGGAACCACCTGGGACTAGATGCTATAGAGCTGCACAGTGACAGCTGTGAAAAGCTAGCAGTGCACCAGGTACAGAGGCACACATGCCTGGTGGCTGCAGGGCGGGATGATTCCTGGAGCCACAGCGTCCCTGGTGTGTTTTCCACCGTGTTATCAGGGGGGTTACATGAAACGATGTACATGGAAATTCTTTCTGAACTACAAACACTGTGCACATGTGAGCTGTTAGAACCAGGTGGTGTGCGCAGTGGAGGGTACCTTTTGCCGGGGGGTAAGCATTTCAGTTTACATAACACTTTTCATTCCGGGAACCCCAGACCCTTGTGAATATTATCCTGAGAAACATCACTTAAACATGCACATAAATAAACAGAGTCTAGCAAATGCAGGCACCAAGTATGATGACAATGATGAAGGTCTTAAATAAGAACATCAACGTTTTGACATGTCAGCTCTCAAGGATGTTGCCACTGTAGTCACAACAACTTCTGAGGGGAAAAACAATTCTCAACATGAATGTTTCTCCTCAGTGTTGACTGTTTGGGTGAGGAGGGAGGGAGAGGGGAATGGAAGTGGGAAAATATTTTAAAATGTGAATTTTATTTCCCTAGCAGGACACCAGAAAACTAAATATAACTGCACAACTCTGTTTAAGAGTTTCTTTTTGTTACCTGGTGGTAAAGGGAGAGAAAGTAAGCTGTCATTATCAGAATGATCAAATGCAGAGAGAAAAGAGGCAAAGGTAAGTAAACACCAATTACAGCACTGCCAATCTGTGCGGGTCGGGCTCCTTCCAAACTATAATATGAATGGACTTGAGGACTTGGGGATGGGGATGATGGGGGTGAGGAAGAGAGAGCTGCCAGAATACAAGACGGGAGGCGTAGAGAAACAGCCCCTGGTACGGTGGGAGCAGTTCAATCGGGCACAGCCCTGCACATTCCCATGCATCAGCTCCACGTGGTGTGCTGGTACAGATCTGGCTGCGGGCTCACTGCCTTTGTTTGGGTAGCTAGGCATGAAAAAGAACCATCCGCAACCAGAGCGCAACTCAATTCCCAATTCCTCTCTGGAAACCATCCGTTGGCATCATGAAATATTCTGGGTAAAGGCTGTGCTTTGGCTGGGCAAAAGAGGAATTTCAGACCCTCCATCAGGATCTTTGTGGCTGAAGCTAAGCCAGTTCTTGGAAACCGACAGAAGAGTCTGTACCTCTGGAATAGTTTGTGTTGCCCCGGCATCTCACTTTTCCTGCCAATGACAAACAGAACCCCCTGACAATTTTTCCTCTCCCTCCTGGCAAAGGCAATGATGGCACAGCTGTTTTCTCACTATAAAAAGACAGTCACTCCTCTCTGTCACTCCAGCCTATGGCAAAAGGTCAATGCACGCCAGTGATTGAACTGCCATGAGTCCTGTGAAGAAATGCAAATCCACCAGTAGAGGCTCTAAGATTCCTAATCGTTTTATCCCGTGCCAGAACGAAGCTTGAGGGTGCTGCTCACTCGATTTTGAATGAGTGAAGGACAAGGAATTTGGTTAAATGTTGCATTATCTGCTGCTTATGGGAATCTTTATGCAGGGTAACTTTAATTCCCACCTTTTTTTCTCCTCTTGGGTCAGGGAAGACACTTTATCATTAAATAACTGCTATGCTTTTGTACTGAGTACCTAATGGGTTCGAGACACATCTGAGAAACATAATAAAAACTGGAAGAAAGAATAAGTGGACTTCCAGTAAGCATGAAAGACTACACACAAATGTGCCTTTCCCTTCCCAAACTCTCTAAAACATTAAAAAATAAAACTTGAATCTACAAAAACAAAAGAGAACAGGAGACGACAGCCACAGTATTTTGGAAATGGAAACCCAAGAAGAGGAAGGAAAGGGGGTATGGGAGGAGGATCAACCAGAAGCAAACCAGTTCATGCCTCAATCCCCAGAAAGTCTCAGGAATTGATGCCAGGTGCCTCTGAAAGCAGAAATAGGTTTGAAAATAGGGCAACTGATTGATTGCAAGTTTTGTAAGAAGTGAGCAATCTCCCAGGTCCCTTCACCAGCTCTTTGTGGCCAGGCAGCCACAATCCCTACCCCCGTGGAACATCAGGGGGTCCCCTGTGCTCACGCTGTGCAGATGTGTTCTGGACTCTGGAACACCAGACACAGCCACAGTGGAGTGAGTCACCACAATTAAATGGAGAGATTGAGTGAAAAAAATCACATAATAAACAGCAAGTCCGACCCAACCCCACTCCCTTCTTTGTTAGTTGTCAGAAATATTGCCATTCAAGCTTAAAACTGCAGACAGGAGAGAGAAAACTGATCACAAAGCATTAGGGAAAAGAATGGCATCTGCTCATCTGCAGCAACACTAGCAGCTTGACCTTGATTTGCTCTCCGCATGCTTGGTTCTACAGCTTTGACTTCATACTTTAGGCTCCCACAAAATATTGGTGTTTGCCTCTGTAAGTGCTTGGTATGGTGTATCCACCCAGCCCTGGGTTCTCAACCTACAGAGATCCTGAGGAACTGCCTTATGAAGGCCAACGTGGATTGTTCCCTGGACCCTCTGTTCCTTGCATAGTACTCTCAATTCCCTGTTCTCCTCTTGTGATTATAATCTAAAATGCAACTGCAGCAGCCAATCCCAAATATATTTCTGACTCCTGCAATGTAGCCAAAGATTGATTTCATCACACTTTCCTTTTTTGCTGATGATGAAAGGAACAATTGGATCATGGCTTGCTTTGATGAATAAATAAGTGGCCTGGTGACATCTGGAGTGGCAGCCTTCCAGATCCGCAATCGCCATAAAACTGCAGACACAGATACTGAACCTGGGGTGGAGACAATGGGTTCAAGGACCATAGATTTGATGTTACCTCACCACCCAAACATCGGCCTTGATTTCCCTTTCTTGGCTGCATTCAGGGGCCAAATGCCAACTCTTCATAGACTATGTAATGGAGATGAGAAGGTGCTGCTCAGAAAATCCACCAGAGTCTATGGAGCCTGCAGCAGCCAGTATGCTTGACACATACTGTAATCCTGTTGTTACAAGTGTTCTTTTTTTTTTTAAATCTTTATTGTTGAAAGTATTACATATGTCTCCCACCCCAGGCCTTCCCCACCTTACTGTCTGTGTCCATGGGTTATGCATATATGCATACAAGTTCTTTGGTTGATCTCTTCCCACCCAGCCCCACCTTCCTAAGTATTCTTTTAATGTAATAAGAAAAAAGAGAATAATCTCATCTTTTTAGGCAGCTGATGGTGAAGATGATCACTTTTGCTTTCGGCAAACCAATGGAGGAGAAAGTCAATCTCCATGGTCTAAAAACGAAAGTGAGAACCTCATTTTTTTTAAAAAATATATATTTTATTGATTTTTTTACAGAGAGGAAGGGAGAAGGATAGAGAGTCAGAAACATCGATGAGAGAGAAACATCGATCAGCTGCCTCCTGCACACGCCCCACTGGGGATGTGCCTGCAACTAAGGTACATGCCCTTGACTGTAATCAAACCTGGGAACTTTCAGTCTGCAGGCTGACGCTCTATCCACTGAGCCAAACCGGTTAGGGCGAGAACCTCATTTTTATACTTGGAAGAATTTAAGAGAAACAATCTGTAGGAAATTGAATGGACACAACTGCATTGTGCCTCTGGTTCCTGCGTTTTGTGTTTGAACTTGGTCTCTGCCATTGAGCCTTCCACCGGTAAGGCTGGCCCCACTTAACTCATGAGAGAGAATCGGCACATTCCCAAGGTTGAAATGCAGTGTGAATCTGGAAAGATAGTGTTATTAACTGAAATTTGCAATAGAGGAGAGGAGCAATCGGCAACTGAAGGAAAGAAGATGATAAGTTTTTTAGAGAGCATGGTGAATTTGAAATACCTGCAGGATATTCAGGTTAAGGTTCTTGTGAGCACTGAAAGTGTCACAAGAAAACCAGAAAACTGAGCTCAGGGGATCAATTAAGTTCACTTAAATAGATTTGGAATTCCTTTAATTAGAGCAGTGATTGTGAACTGGTGTATTGCAAGAATTTTTAAAACATACAATACCTGACTACTCAGTCAGAGGCACAACAGTAGCCCTCCAGTGTGAATCAATCAAAATTATACCTTTTTATTTTTTACCAGATAGGCAAGAAATGTATTTTTTGGCGTTCTGCAGAATTTGTGATTAGTTTATGTGTGCCATGAGGTTAAAAAATGTTTGAAAATCACTGGATTAGAGGATAAACTTACAGCCATAATCTTGCATAAACTCATGAGGAGACAAGGTGAAGAGTTTGAAAAAAATTAGAAGGCCGTTTCAGTCAGGATAGAGGTAGATTATGCTGCAGAACAAACAACCCACAAGTCACAGGGACTTAATATATCAAAGGTTTCTTTCTCATCCAATTTATGTCCGGAGTTGCCTGGGAATTCTGTTCAGTGTCATCTCACTCTGGCACTTTGACTACTGAGCAACCACCCACCTGGAACATTGCTGGTCTCTGTAGCAGAGAAAAGAAGGGTCTCATACTAGTAATTAAATGCACTAGCCCAGAAGTGACAGGCGTTGTTCCTGTTCATAATCCAAAGGCCAGAGCTCACCATTTAGCCCGACCAACCGCAAGCACAAGGAAAGCAGGACATGTCATCCAACCATGCATCTGGACAGAGAGGAGTGTGGCCAGAAGGAGCCACATTAGTGACTATCCCAAGGACAGAATTTGTATAAACATGTTATACCACAGATGCAAGAACTGAGTCAGGATGGAAAGAAGACAGAGAAATAACAATTAGACATAGGAAGAGGAGGAGGGCAGCAGGAGCCATCGATGGATGACCCGAAGGAAGGAGAGTAAAGAAAGAGGCAAGTTATCCATGCAGAAGTTTCTAATGGAATGGTGCACCGTACACAGTAAGGCAGAGGTATTTAACAAGATGGCAAGCTGGCTGTCACACCACAGGCACTTCCGGATGCCACTCATTTGCTTGATGAATTTCTCAGTCACAATTTCTGTCCCTCAGCCTAACCTGAACCCCACATCTAGCCTTAATTATAAGAATCTATACTAATAACAGAGGAATATACAAACTGGCTGTGACACCATCATGTAACGGCCAATCAGGACAAAGGCGGGGCCGCGGAGGAGAGCTCTCATCACACCTGCGCCGGGAGTCCAAAGGGCACGGAGTGGAAGGGAGAGCAGATAGGCAGTTAGGGGGATCAGGCCAGGAGGGGAGAACAGACAGGCAGTTAGGGCAATTAGGCAAGGAGGGGAGAACAGACAGGCAGTTAGGGCAATCAGGCCATGAGGGGAATGCAGATAGGCAGTTAGAGGGATCAGGCCAGCAGGGGAGAGCAGTTAGGGGCATCAGGCAGGCAGGCAAGTGAGCGGTTAGGAGTCAGTGGTTCCGGATTGCGAGAGGGATCCCGGATTGGAGAGTGTGCAGGCTGGGCTGAGGGACCCTCCCCCCGTGCATGAATTTCATGCACCAGGCCTCTAGTACATATATAAGACTGCCTTAGCCTGTTATCACTCAACATTCCTGCTCTGATTTCATTCTTTTTTTTAAAAATATATTTTTATTGATTTCAGAGAGGAAGGGAGAGGGAGAGAGAGATAGAAACATCAACGATGAGAGAGAATCATGATTGGCTGCCTCCTGAACACCCCCCACTGGGGATGTGCCTGCAACCAAGGTACATGCCCTTGACTGGAATCGAACCTGGGCCCCTTCAGTCCGCAGGCCGACGCTCTATCCACTGAGCCAAACCAGTTAGGGCTGATTTCATTCTTATTAAGCAAACTTCTGCTTCTGACTTGGCTTTCCTTGAAGGTCTATCTTCAGTCAGAGAATGTGTTAGTCACAGTGGAACATTTCAGACCACATGACAACTCCATGGCTCACTGGGTAAATTTAAAAACTAGTATTCTGGCCATCAGTGTGGTGAACCTGGTATACAGCAATCTCTCACTAAATGGTTCCACCCTTGATATGCAGGTAAATGTATGCTATGTAGGCAATCATAAGGCCTATAAGCTTTATGTGTAATATCTGATTTTTTCCTAAAATTTAGAAGAAAAGCTCCACCCCCTGGCAATGGGTAAGAAGACACCTGATTGGCGGTGTTGCTCTTATATCAATCAGGGGCAAAGCAGATGTACAGTACTTAGTTCATCCTGGCTTGATGGCTATGTCGGTGGCCAGAGCTGTTTCATGCCTGAGGCACATAAAAAAAGAAAAAAGAAAAAAGAAAAGCTCCAATAAAAATAAACTCCATATTGAAAAGAGACAGAGGAAGGATTACAAATAATTCAATAGGGGGGAAAGGGTGGATAACAAGCAATTAAGAAGTAAAGGTGGATAGCAAAGGATTAAGAAGTAAAAAGAAAAGCCTCAGGAAGACTGTAATTTCAGAAACCTAACAGTTTGGTGGCCTTTTAATTTTTGCTGAATTTAAAACAGGTTTGCAATTGTTTACAGACTATGAAGTCTGCAATTTGGCAAAAATTTAAGTTAAGGTTATTGATGGTGGGATGAAAATACCAAAACTAAATACATGCATACTTGCCTCAAGCCAAGTGTATACTAGGTTTTTCTATTTCTAAAAATAAGCATGTTGGGAATTGTTAAATAAATTATAATAGGACCAGATTATATATTAGGATATTATGTACAATGTGAACTACAATATAATAAACTATAACATTATAATATGATGGAATACAATTTGATCTTCAAAACTACATTGTTGAAGAGTTAAATAGCACAGGAAAACGATGGCCTCACTACAATGTTCAGTGAGAAAACAGCAGGATTTTAAAATGTGCCTGCATTTTTACATCATGTTTGAAAAATAGAAAAGATTGGTAGGTCTCGAGATTGAGTGTTGAAGAAGTGATGTGATTAAGGCTGTTTTTATTTTAGTCTTTATACTTTCCCGTGATTTTCAAATTTTCTATAATGAACTCAGACTTCTTTTAGATAATGTAAATTACTTGTATAGAGAAGCATGCTTCCATTAGCAACTCAGTTTTTCAATTATTTTTGTTAGTTATATTGGAATCAAAAACTCATTAGATACATTAAATGTAACATTTTTAAATGCTCAGGGTATATATGCTCCCAACTGCTTTTAAAATGAAATTGTAATTAGACAAAACAAGAGAAATGAGACTAGAAGAGCTCTCTGAGGGTGATGACAGAGGCATAAAATGCCCCATTTCAAATATTGTGAAATACTTACCATACAAATGATAATCTTGTCGACATATTTTGCAGAATGCAATACATATAAATTAAAACTTTATTTTAGAGCCTCTCATTGATTTTAATATAAACAGAAGAAATTTCCAAATTCCAAACTGAGTTAAAAGTTCATTTTTACATTATATAAAAGTGAAATAAGCAAACCAAGATTGAAAATAAGATTATGAAGGAACCAGTCACCTGCCTACAAGCATATACTATTGTCAAATAGTGGAACCATTCTTTACATACTTACAATCTATATATATAAAAGCCAAGCGACTGACAGTAGAACGACCAGAATGACTGGTGGCTATGACAGGCACTGTGGCGGCCAATCGACCCGATCAGGGGCGGGGCCGGCCAGCCAACCACCTGCGACCCCTCCCCCCCTGCCAGCCCCACCCCCAACCCCTACCCCCACCCCCACCCCAATCACTGAAGTGTGACCTTCAGTGATTCTAAGTAAGTAAATGCTCTCCAGCCTTCATAGACCAGGAACCTGAATGACAAGTGATCAGGAGGAAAACTGCTTACAGTCTGGACCATCAGTCAGGTGCACAGCACTGCCACCATCTTCCTGCATTCTCTCTCCACTGCTTACTACCAAAGAGGGCAGCCACATCACACCATGGCCTCTCTTTAGAGGGTTTGTCAGCAGGGAACTAAACCGCATTACCTGTCTAGGGAGAGGCTCAGAAATGGAAGCTGTAAGTGTCCCTGACACTAAAGCACCTTTGAAGCTTCAACTCATCTGAAAGCCTACAGCAAACATGTATACACCCTGCAAAGATCTTTGTCACTAACAACTCCCCCCAGCCAGCCACGGCCCCTCCCCTGACTGGCCAACTGCCCTCGGCTCCTCACCATGGCCGGCCCCACCCCCAACTGGCCCCCTCACCCCGATCAGGTGTGGGCGACCAGACCCCATCCATGCACGAATTTGTGCACCGGGCCTCTAGTGTATGTGTTAATTAACAACATGCTAAGTATAGTTCTAAGGTCCATTTGGTGATGCAGATGAAATGAAGAAAGTTTCCTCTCATCTGATGGATTTTACTTTTTCTGCCAAGTCTGAGGCAAGATCATCTGAGAGGGAAGGAACACTGGGAAGTTCAAGAATCAGGAAGGTAGAAAGGCTTAAGATAACTCTGCAGGAATAGGAGACTGTCTACCAGAAAAATGCTATATTGCCATGGCTTGAAGGTTGAGATCCAGTTGTAGACTGAAATTATGTCAGTGATACTAATTAAATGACCTCACTGAGCAAGCTGGACTCCTAAGGTGCAAAGAGAGCACAATTTTCTTCTTCACCCTGAGCTGCACATCCTTGGGCTTTCTTCCAGACCAGCAGGAATGATTCTCTCTGATTTCTTCCTTTGCTACTTGTCAGAGAAAAGTCTGCTCTTACAGGACTCATCTGATTAGAGCAGGCCCATCCATGATACTCTCCCTTTGGCCATAATGTATCATAATCAATAGACTGATCTCTCTTCATATTCACATGATCCACCCACCCTCAAAGGGGAAGGGATTATACAAAGGCAAGGATCATTAGACGTGATCTTACAAATTTGCGTATCACATTTACTTAACAGAATAGCAGTTATGTTTCAGGCACTGCACAAAGTATAGTGGGTACAAAGATAGATTAGATGACTTTGAGATGCTCATCCTCTAGCTCCACACTGTTCAATACAGAAGCCCCTAGCCATGTATGGCTATTGAACACTCAAAATGTGGCTAATCCAAGTTGTGATGTGTTACAAGATTAAATTGCACACTGGATTTCAAGAAATTAGTACTCCCCCCAAAAAACTATAAAACATCTCATTAATATTTATATATGAATTATATATTGAAGTGATATTCTAGCCCTAGCCGGCTTGGCTCAGTGGATAGAGCATCGGCCTGCAGACCAAAGGGTCCCGGGTTGGATTCTGGTCAAGGGCATGTACCTGGGTTGCAAGATCCTCCCTGGCCCGGGGCCCTGGTTAGAACTCGTGCAGGAGGCAACCAACTGATGTGTTTCTCTCACATCAATGTTTCTCTCTGCCTTTCTCTCTTCCACTCTCCCTAAAACTCAGTAGAAAAATATTCTCAGGTGAGGATTAAAAAAAAAAGTGATAGTCCACCTATTCTTTTTTACTTTTTGAAAGTGTCTATTTAAAAAAAAACTTAACATCACAAATGTAGCTCATACTATTGGACAGTACTGGTGTAGACCAAGAAAAAGACAAGTGCTTCCCAAGTGTAGCAGGTACCATGATAAGAAAAGCCAATTGCATTTTGGGCACACACACAAGGAGTGGTCAGTTTAGCTAAGCAAAATAGTGTGAATAGGAAAGGCTTCAACTGCTTGGTTTCCCATTCATAGCAGACAAGGTAGAGTACACCTGCCCATGCAACAGTCCTTTTCCAATAGACAGGAATCCTTTATATAAAATGGCCAAACAATTAGTACTGACTTTTTATTTTAGAAGACATGATTCAGAGTAAGATTCTAAAACTGGGCTCTCTCTAGAGCACACCCACACCTTTCTTTCCCAGGCATGTATTGTTACCTTTTCTAAGGGTCCCCACAAGACTTACAACCAGGTGAGCAGCAGGCAATAGCAGCTTGTCCAGGGCTAAGCCCTGTATCTGTCTCCAAGGCCCTCTTTTCTCTGACTTTTTAGGAAGCTGAAAGCAGCCCCGCCTTGGCTCACTTCTTTGGTATAACATTTCTAGAGCTCAAAGCAAAGCACCACCTAGGCCAGGGGTGGGGAACATCCAGCCCTTGGGCCGTATTAGGCCCTTGAAATCATTTGATCTGGCCCTGCCAAGGCATTAGGGGTGAGTTAATTAAATGTTTGATCAAATAAAGCAGGCTAATTTTTAAGTTGATAATTTTGTATGGCCTGCGAATGATGTTAAAATATCCAAATGGCTCTTGACAGAAAAAAGGTTCCCCACACCTGACCTAGGGTCTCTCCTGTTGCTCCTTCTACCCTAAGCCCTTCCTTTGTTTCACTGTCCCCAGCTTTAATAAAGTACTCTCAAAATAAAAAAATAAAACAAATACAAATGACCAAATACAAGTGAACACTTTCCTCACAAACCCTTAACTGTTATCCATCCACCTAGACCCGTGGTCGGCAAACCGCAGCTCGCAAGCCACATGCGGCTCTTTGGCTCCTTGAGTGTGGCTCTTCCACAAAATACCACGTGTGGGCGCGCATGTACAGTGCGATTGAAACTTTGAGGGCTTAAATTCCTCAAATTCCTGGTCCATGCGCAGAAGTTGGTATTTTGTGGAAGAGCCTGTATTTTGTGGAAGAGCCACATTCAAGGGGCCAAAGAGCCGCATGTGGCTCGTGAGTCACGGTTTGCCGAGCCGCAGTCTGCTGACCACTGACCTAGACCTTTCCTTTCTTTCTCTTGGACCCTGAAAGACAGAGCCAACTCTCTCTGTGCTACTTTGTAGGGTCAAAAACTTCAAGGCTGTCATCACTGAGAGCTGCCTTATCTTCAAAAGTCCTCCCAGGCAGTGTTTCTCCGGCTTTTGATCTCTCCAATAGAGGGCAGCTATTACCAGCTTAATTAGAGACTAGTTAATTACCTTCTGGGCCCTCTCAATTAGTTTAAAGAGATCTCTGGCTTCCTCAACTTATGAAAATAAGAAAAAGAATGTTGAAATGTGATCTATAAAATTTTTTCTATAATGGCCTTTTCCATTGGGACATTCCTTGTCAGTTATCTTTTTAGATTAGATCCTACTTCCCATAACGACTCATATGAATACAGACAGTCCCCGGGTTACCTTGGACTCAACGTAGGTTGTTTTGTGGTTACGTCGCCATCTCCCATTTATTTATAAATTTAAAAAAGTTGCGTCATTTCGATGTAGTACATATGTGTTTTATGTTATTATTTACTACAAGTAAAGGTCAGGAATTGTTATCTTTCTTTTAATATTTTTTTTACTGTTTCACTTCATTACTGCTGTGTATGTGCTCCATGTGAGTGACGTAGGTACTTATGTAGGTGGATTCCAACTTACGGCGAAAAGGAACTGATCTCTGACGTAACCCAAGGACCTTCTGTAATGTTTACTCATTAGACAAATACTTTTATATGCAAATAGTTAATAGTTGTTAAGCATATGCCATGTATTAGATGTTGTGCGAAGTACTTATATCATCTCATTTAATCTTTACAACTCAAAAAGGCAATAATAATAGAATACTAACAATTATGCACTGCTTGCTATGTACCAGGTACTTTTCTAACGTCTTTGTATTTGTGAAAAAGTTAATTTAAGGATTAAATGAGATAAAACATGAGAAGTGGTAAGGATAGAGCCTAGCATTGGGAGAAGTGTTCAGTAAATGTTAACCTATATTGAATCCACACAAAGATTCTATGTCGTAAGTATTATCATTTATATCTTACAGAGAAGTAAACTGAGACTTAGAGGGCTTAAATTCCTCAACCTAACCCTAGCCCTAAGCGTTTTGGCTCAGTGGATAGAGCATCAGTCTTTGGACCAAAGGGTCCCAGGTTCGATTCCAGTCAATGGCATGTACCTTGGTTTCAGGCTCCTCCCCGGTTCAGGCCCTGGTCCTGGTCAGGGCTCCTACAGGAGGCGACCAATCGATGCGTTTCTCTCACATCGCTATTTCTCTCTGCCTTTCCCTCACTCTTCTACTCTCTCTAAAAATCAATGGAAAAATATCCTTAGGTGAGGATTGAAAATAAATAAATAAATATATAATAAAAAAAAAATCAGTGTTATCTCGTGAATCCCAATTGAATACAACATTGGTGCTTTCAGTCCCTTTTATAAACTAGATTATATAGAAGGTAGAATTTCTTAATTGATAATTTTTTTTTAAGACTGCAATGTCTTAAAAGAGTGGTCTCCTTGATGAAGGGTATAAGGCAGAATCCTCCAGCGTCATTGACAAGGGGCAAACATAATTTCCCTTGTAGAATATTCCTATATGATTCATTTACTGCACAAAATAAAAGTGAATGGTGGCACACACTTGGGTGGAATATCGTTTGAAATCTCTCCAAGGAATTGTTATTACTTTAAAAACACCCCATTACAATAATTTATTGTGAAATCTATTCATTCATGCTTGCATCAAGGGCTGGAGTTGGAGCCCCAAAGAGCTACCCAGGGGCCACATGGCCATGAATTAACCATATTGCTCTAAAAGACATTCTAAATTTTTATTACAGACATGAATTTTCACACATATCCAAAATTAGGGAGAATAATAAAATGAATTACCATGTACCCACCACCTAGCTTCAATAATTATCAATTCATGGCTGATCTTGTTTTGTCTTTACTCTCTTCCCCTTCCCATTCATTCATTCCAACATTGAATTCTTGAGAGCTTTCAAAGGAAGTCATGGAATCTTACCCTGTGGTGATAACAATTACTCACATTCTCTCATGGAGATTAGACTTTCTTGTAACTTTATAGTCTGAGCACAGCCATCAAAGAAGGAATGAACACATTTTCCAAGGCATTCTATCTACATGCTGAGGGTTTTTCATCAATCATATAAAAGAAGGTGGCATTTTCAGTTCAAACTAAAGTGACTCATCCAGCCAGGGGTGAATCATCCTATTTAATAAAACCCTAATACACAAATAGACTGAACTGCGAAACGACCAGATGCTATGACGCGTCAATGCAGGAGCTGCCCCCTGGTGGTCAATGCGCTATCACAGGGGGAGCGCCGCTCAGCCAGAAGCAGAGCTCACAGCTGGTGAGCGCAGCGGTGGTGGTGGGAGCCTCTCCCACCTCCTTGGCAGCACTAAGGACCCCTCAGGGGATGTCTGACTGCCAGCTTAGGTCCAAGAGGGCACAGGCCGGGCTGAAGGACTCCCCATCCCCGATAGCCTCTAGCGGAGGACATATAACACCTTCCAGTTTAACCTGCTCCTTAACTGTAAACAGCTGCCACATCTTGCCATACACCTCTCTCTAATCCTCTGTAATGAGATAAACTGTTTACTAAATCCTGAACCTTCCTGGTATAGTAAGAAATGATTTCAATATTTTTGCAGGAATCCTCAGTTTTGGGGGAACTTAAATTTAAGTCACATTCAAAAGCAAGTTCCTACCTTTACTTTAGAAATACCATTGGAAAAGTATTGGGGAAAGAGAGAGAGAAGTCTTTCAACCAGCAACTCTGCAACTATCAATTTTTCTTAAATAAATAACAAGCAAGTCTCCAGAGATATATGTATGTGGGTACTTATTGCAATAGGTTGAATATCAGGAAAATACTGGAAACAATTATAGAGAATCAACAATAGAGAACTGTGCAAATGAACTGGGGAACATACACTCAATGGAATATTATGAAGCCTTGAAAAATGATGAAGCAATGTTTGTGATATATTAAGTAAAACAAAGTTATCTTTAATAAATTGTAAAAAAATTAAAAAATGGCAGAAAAACCTATAGCTTGAAAGTTAAGAGACATATTAACTAATTGCAGTGTATTGTACTGTCTGAGCCACACACACCCACACCCAAAAGAAATTTGAGGAAATTTAAACAATGAATGATACCATAAATGTTTTAAATTATTTTTAAATGTGGTATTATTTTTTCTATATTGAGAGATGAAACACAATGCTGTCAGAATTAGGACTCCCCATCCCCGATAAAGTAGACTTTTGTTTGTTTCTCTACACTTACCTGCTAGGAGATTCCGTTTGTTTCGTTGTTTTGCTTATGAAGATCTAGATGAAAAAAGATTAACAAAGTCTGAGGATTCATTATATTTTACTCTACTTCTGCATGTTTAAAATTATGGACTGTAAAAATCTTTTAAAGTTATAAAACAGTATGTATATGGTGATCCTATTTATTAGTTTATTTTAGATATCTTCTTTCTTATTCTTCTGTATGAAACATAGTTTTTTTTTTAACATAGACACGTGGACCCAAAGGGACCACATGCTAACCTGACTTTGATCTTTACTGAGCCTATTGTGTTTTCGCATCTAAGATAACATACCTGTGGAAGGTCAGAGTAACTTGTAACTTCCCTTTTTCTCGACCCCTCAGGGCACAACAAATGGCGCCAGGGCAGAGAACCTCATTGTTATTGTTATCTGTGAATTGTTTCTATTCACTTATTTATCTATTTATTTATATCTGTTAACTGTTGACTGTCAACTATCCTACACCCACCTAAGAAAAAGAAGTATGTGTCTACCATTTTACTTTTTGTCCAGTTCTAGAGGTTTCCCCACTTTGATTTCTCACACTTCCCTAATCTGTGACCAATGGAGTTCATGCAACCCACTTATGCCTCCTCTTTTGATTGTAATGTATAAAACAAGGTGAAAAAATGCCATTCTCCAGAGCATTGTCTCAATACTTTGAGAATCTGCTTCTTGGCAATTGTTGACAGTTTGGCTCAAATAAACTCACAAAAATTCTTTACAGGTTTGAATGTTTCTTAGGTTAACAGACATAATATACTTTCTATAATAAATAATTTAACAACTTGAATTAATTTATGCTAGACATCAATCAACCCAAATTTGCTCTTCTCCCATTATTTCTAACATACCACTGAACAGCAGTTCATAAACTGTTAAAAATAACAATGTAAAATGAAGTCACACATTGTCTCAAATTAAATTTGTTGATCTATTAACCTATGGCCCATGTATCAGTTATAAAGTGACTTTTATCCGGCTGGCAAGGGAGTAATTCATGCCTGGAGCAGGCAAAGAGAAGCACAAATCTCTGGAAATCTCGGGCTTTCCAGTTTCAGTACAAAGCTAAATCTTCATAAACAAAACAACGAAACAAACGAAATCTCCTAGCAGGTAAGTGTAGAGAAACAAACAAAAGTCTACTTTATATAAATGATTTGGATAGTTTATACAACTTTAGGGACAACTTTATTTTATTTTATTTATTTTATTTTTAAATATTTTTATTGATTTCAGAGAGGAAGGGAGGAGAGAGAGATGGAAACATCAATGATGAGAAAGAATCATTGATTGGCTGCCTCCTGCACGTCCCCCCACTGGGGATCGAGCCCAAAACCCTGGCATGTGCCCTTGACTGGAATCGAACCCGGGACCCTTCCGTCAGCAGGCTGACGCTCTATCCACTGAGCCAAACCCGCTAGGGCTAGGGACAATTTTAATTAAATAAGTAAGAAAATGCAATTCTTCCAGCATCTATGCTTTTACTTTGATAGGGCACATGGATTTACCTTAGGGGAAAAGTAAGTCACCAAGACATTATATTATCAAACTCTTTAAGAGGAATTTTAGCCTTAAGTGGGCCTTCCAGAAAATGACTGTAAGCATATAAAATGAAATTAGGAGCCCTAACCGGTTTGGCTCAGTGGATAGAGCGTCAGCCTGGGGACTGAAGGGTCCCAGGTTTGATTCCGGTGGTCAAGGGCATGTACCTTGGTTGCGGGCACATCCCCAGTTGGGGGTGTGCAGAAGGCAGCTGATCGATGTTTCTAACTCTCTATCCTTCTCCCTTCCTCTCTGTAAAAAAATCAATAAAATATATTTTTTTAAAAATAAAAATAAAATGAAATTAGGATAAATTAAAGTACTTAAAATATCAGAACCTCTGTTGATGATGGGTGTGTTGGGCTATATAATCTGCTCCTGTTTAAAAACTCATCCATAATTCCTACGTTCAGGAAAGAGAAAAGTTTGGAAATTGGATTTTTGTGATTCTGCTTATGTCCTCCAAGCTCCAAATTATTTAACTGAGTAAAAAATCCTGCTTTGCTTCTAGTGTTGGTCTCCCTTTCTAGGCCCTTTCAACTACAGGCCTGAGTCCCATTTCAAGTAAACTTCTGTCCCACCCTTGCTCCTGAGCCCAAGTTCATCCTTTGTCTAGAATGAGTTCTCGCCCCACCAGAAGAGGTGTCCAGAATGGATCTTGCCGCCCTTTCCGTAGCCAGATGGGTATGGGGAGCAGGAGGCTTCTCCCCTAATCACTTCTCCAATAGTCCTCAGAACTTCTATTTTGGTTTCCAGATTGGTCAACACCCAGAAAGAAGCCCTGAGTCTCAGCCCTCTGCCCCCAGATGTGGCCCTTATCTATAATCATCTAGTAACCACAAGCCTGGCTCCCTACATCTGGGACCACACTGACCCCTGGTGGATGCTGTTCTTCCTGCCTGGAGATCCTTGCAGCCTGCCCAACCCTCACTTCACAAGTGTCACCAAAATATCTCTGTAGATGGGGACTGAACTGTTATTTGCCACTCCTGTGAAAAACATAACTAGGACTGTGGAATATCCCTCAGCGGTGTGCCAACTGATATATTTTCAGGCTTTTTACAAGTTGGACTGTTAAACACAGCCATTATTCAACGTTAAATGACATAAACTTACAATTGATTTATATTAAAAGATCTTAAGTACACAAAACTCATCACTTCTTAATAATCTTGCTACATTTTACTATTGTCTATGCCCGTGAGTTATTTTCATCTATTGTTATCTGGATGGTGGAAATTACTCCACTTGTCAATCGTGGTTGAATTGCAACCCATACGCTGGCTATAGATATGAAATCAGCAAAACTCAGTGAAAGCACTGTCAGAATCAGTTGGCTATATGAAATTTAAAAGAAAAAGTATCGTTTATTTTATTATCATTTATATATTGTGTGCTACACACCCTTTATTATCAGTAAAATGTATAAATTGATACCATTTTTTTTCCAGAGAGCTAATTGTTAAACATCTTGCAGCACACTACAGTATCCTTTCTTTCTTCTTTTTTAAAATATACTTTTATTGATTTCAGAGTGGAAGGGAGAGGGAGAGATAGAAATATCAATGACGAGAATCATTGATTGGCTGCCTCTTGCAGGCCCTACCCTGGCAATCGAGCCTGTAATACAGGCATGTGGCCCGAACCCTGACCTCCTGGTTCATAGGTCGATACTCAACCACTGAGCAACGGCGGGCTGGGCTACAGTTTCCCTCCTTTCCACTCCATCCCGTTCTGTGGTCTCATTAAACTCTCCTGATTTTGGCCACCTCCCATTATTGACTTTGGGCCAGTTGGAGGTTGGAAGCTCATACCCAACCCTCTCTTGATTTATCTTATCCAGGTGGAAGGACACCCATTAGCATAACACACCTGGCTTTTTCTGCTCCCTTGCACATTCCTCCCCCAGGCAAGTGAACTGACTTACCTGGTTGGTGAGTTTAGGAGAGAAAGAAGTCATGCATTGCCTAATTCAGCGGTTCTCAACCTGTGGGTCGCAACCCCTTTGGGGGTAGAACGACCCTTTCACAGGGGTCGCCTAAGACCACCCTGCATATCAGATATTTACATTACGATTCATAACAGTAGCAAAAGTACAGTTATGAAGTAGCAACGAAAATAATTTTATGGTTGGGGGTCACAACATGAGGAACTGTATTTAAAGGGCCAGAAGGTTGAGAAACACTGGCCTAATTCCTGCCTCTGTTCCTTTTCTTAGGAGCTACCCACAGGGAGCATTTTTCCCCACATGGGAAGACCTCCCTGTTCTGGTGTTGCCTGAGGTTACTAAGTAAGTTGGTCAAATTTTGGAGTTCATGTTAAGAGCTCCACTTGCTCCAAGATAGAAGCTACACTCTATGAAGTAGCATTATTAATATAAGGGCCATATATTGGCTTCCATCTGCTGACTCCTTTGTCTTATTTCTCAGTTAGTTCAAATGGAGAAAAGGGGTGCTATTTATTGGGCCCCTTAGAAACTCCAAAAGGATCCTCTGTCATCAGCCTTTGTTCTTGAGGTCCCAGAATGCCTTGTGGCTATGCCTATAAGTATTGGTATGCACAAGCCTTTTCTAAGTTATGAAAACTTTAATGGCAAATTTATTTGCTTAGAATTCCTCTTATTACCAATATGTGTGATAATAATAATGCTTACACAATTCAGCTTCTCTCATGTGCCAGACATTATACAAACACAGAACTTGAAAAACAAGTATTATTGACCCAGAGTGTTTTAGTAACTTTCCCAAGGTCACAAAGTGACCAAGCCAGTTGTGATTCCAAGGCCCTTGCTCTTTCTGTTACACTTTATCTCCTCCCCCTTTTCTTTCTCTTTCCTCCCACCCCATCCCTCCAGTCTTCCCTTCTCTCCTCTTTCCAGTCCTGCCATGACCTTCCCACATTTCCACATTTTCTAGCCCTTTGACACATCAGAAAATGAAGACAGTATTTGTGACCTCAGAGATTGCAGTGTGTGTGTGTGTGTGTATGTATATATATATATAATTCTACAAACTCTTACCCCAACAGTTGGGCTCTCAAGAAACTTGGCAGCAGGCAGTAGGAAAATTGTGGCTCCTCAATAGTATGCGCCTCAGATTTCTCACAAGGAATGTTCAGCATCAAGGTCCTGGGGGAAGAGGTCACAAAGAAACTAGTGTGCATCGAGAGAGGCCACAGGACTTCATCAAGCTGGGGTCTGTCTAGGTTTGAGATGGGGGCGGGGCTCTATGTGCAAAATGCAACCTTTCCTCAAATGGAGTGTTTGCTGTTACCTCTGGATCAAGGTTTCTTTTGCTGGTGTCAACAGTTGTGTAATACATTCAGGAAATGAGCAAACAGTTTAGAGATTACTTGGGGAATGATTGAGAAAAAATATATAATTAATATATTGTTTATATGTTATATATTTAATATACTTATATATGATTAATATCTACAGTCATATATTTATATATCATATGTAATGAATTCTCAATGGGGTAATATTGCCCCCAAAGGTGTGAAAATTGGTTCTTGGGAGAGAGGGTGAAAAAATATCACTCTTTTTACATATAAAGCACAGGTAGTACCTACATACATATAGTACCTAAACAAATACACAGTATGTGTGTGGTATTAAAATTTCATGGAGGGAATATTAAGAAAAAAATGTCTAAAAAGGTTCCTTAGGGGAGCAGTAATTTGTTTAAATGACTGAAAAACACTGATGTATAGAAGGAGCTTAGTGGAGTATGTGACACATAATAGGGTTTCAATACCCAATGACATTTATAGCTGCTATTACAAATGGTTAGTTGTTATTACTGCCCTATAAACTAAAGAGAGAACCATGCCATGCCATCCTGGTTAGGGTAGAGAAGGGTGTACTGTGGCATGTTCCCAGATGAAGTTAGCTTATGGTGGATCCTGTAGGAGATACAAGTCAGAACTGCCCAGTTTTAAAAAATACGCAGATTCTTGTACATGGCTGGGATGACCTCTGGTATGCCCAGAAACACTTGTGCATGGCGTATTAAAATCCAAAGAACACACAAATCATAGATGTGTGTGGGTAGTGCACAGGCTACCACAATGTCCACTTTAATCCTCTGGGGAAGGACATGCTCCCAAATTTACTTTCCTCCCAGCTAAGAAGTCCACCACCAAGTTTCCTGCACATGCCTGTGTTTCTCCTTAATGAGGATCTGGCTTTTAGAAGGCACTCAGTAAATGAGTTAATATGGAGTAGAAGCAACTTCTCATGAAGCTGCATGTGCTCTGCTGGTTGAAAGAAAAATAATCCAATGATTACTTTAAAAATCTAAGTTTGGCCCTGGCTGGGTGGCTCAGTTGGTTGGAGCGTCATCCATACACCAAAAGGTTGCGGGTTCAGTTCCTGGTCACGGCACATACCTAGGTCCGGGCGTAAACGGGAGACAACTGATCGATGTTTCTCTCACATTGATGTTTCTCTCTCTCTCGCTCTCTTTTTCTCTCTCTCTCTAAAATATCAGTAAAAACACATCCTTGGGTCAGGATTGAAAAAATAATAATAAAGTCTAAGTTTGTGTTACTTTTAGCATACAAAGTGGTTTCATATATAGTATTTTATTAAATCATCATCATAACCCTGTAAGGTCAGTATGACATCCCCACATAAAGGATAAAGAAGCTGAGGTTTGGCGAGTTCACTTAGTTATTGTTCTCACTACCTACCTAGTAAGAAGTAGCAGAGCAAGCCTCCTTTCTATTATACTACACCCATAATATTCTTTTCCCACAGAGGAGGAAGGCACATGAAATGGGAAAGCTATGGAGGAAAAGTTACATGCTGGGACATGCGGACTCCCCTTGTGAGGGATATGTCTGAGAATTGACACAATCAATGCATGCAAGAAGGGGTGTTATTTTCATGGAGTATGAATCTAGCCTATGGCAGAGACTTCTGTGGAAGGTCAAAGCTATCAACTGCCAAGTTACAGGGAAGTGAAAACTGATCAAAATAGAAAACAGAGTATGGAAGTATCTTGAGATACTGTGAAATCTGGGGTATAAAAAACTTAGAAAACTAAAGAAATAAAGGACTTATTTATTTAAAACGCACAAATGTTGAGAATAAAATATGAAACGAAATATGAACTATTAGATACACATTGGTGTAATTTTTTATTTCAGGGCCATAGCTTCAAATGTAGGAATGACAGGTATTTGACTAAGAATGGAGAGCATTTTTCAAAGACTGAAAAGAATGTTTAGTCAGAGACCAACTCCTCTGGCCAAAAGGGCTGTAAATGGAAAACAGATGGGAAGGAGAAAAAAAACACCTAGACAAAATTGAAATGGGTTTCCATGGATGACATTCAAGAAGGCTGGGAAGAATTTCAACAGGAGGGAGATGCTGGGTAATTTAATGAGAAAACAATTGGAAAGGACATCAGGAAACAAACATACACAGCAGATATCCAGATATCATGCTTAGAACATGAACAACAGAGTAACCTTGAGATTACAGCACAGGGTGACAAACAAGATCTCAGAGATACCACTGCAGGTTGGTGTGATGGAATGGATCCATGGGAACATACCGATAGAAGGGTGTGCTGTGCGCAAAAGACCTGTTGGGAGGAGATGGAGCAGCACTGTAGGCTGTGATAACAATAGAGTCAGAGGAATTCCTGAACACTTGGATGAAGATGAAAGGAGAGAAGAGCAGAAGTAATGTTGTTAGGGAAGCAGAGCTGAGCCACTTGGAGGAAAGCCACACAATTGGCAGAACACACACAATGGAGATACCATTCTGGGTACTTCATTCAGATAAAAGTAGATTCTTTTACTTACCTTCCTAACAATTTCATGTCCTATAAGGTAGAGGAAGGTATAAAAATAACTGTACTCTGATTCCAACCAATGGGAAAAGTAATTTGTTGGAGTGAAAGGGATGAGCACCTTTCAAGGGAGGGCAAGGTTGAGATGGATAAAATGTATACAGAGGACATTAGGAAGCTAGATTTCAAAATATTTTAAGAAAATATAGGCATAATTCCAGAAGTTTCCAAAAGGAGACAGTACCAGAAAGTGCTCAGAAACATGACTACGGGCAATTCCAATGAAAAGAAAAGTGGTGAGGAGATTCTTAAAGAAGTTAGCATGATGGCACACAGCACTTTAAGCGAAGGTATAGGATGAACATTCAAAAAGATGGAGGTAAATGACAACTCTATGGTAGTGACATAGAACCATAAATAGTAGCAGTAATGTTAAAATCCTGGAAGAATCAAAGCATGTAAAAATGTAAGACCAGAAAAAGTGTTATGGGACCAAGGGAATTACAATAAATGGTAAGAAGGATGTACTATTTCTCAAATGATACCACATTCCTTTAGGCTCTGACAAGGACTGCGATTGTGGGGCTGAAACGCAAAAGTAGGTAAGAATATGTTGAAATCTACAATTTGAAAAGATGTTACCGATTCCTTTTGAAGTCTAAACTGGGATCCAAACTTTGTGAATCCAGTCTGTGAATCAACTAGCATACATTTGGCTATCTTCAAACTTTCTTATTTTAAACACTTTGGGTCCTGGGGCTCTTCTTAGTTAATATATAAAAGCTCTGCAAAACAGAGGCAAGCATGTATTGCAAAACCACAAATAATAAGCATGGGTCCATGAAAAAGGAGCTCTCACTTTCCATTCAATAGATATTTGGGTTGTTTCCACCTTTTGACTAAGGTGAGTTATGCTAATGTGAACATGGGTGTGCAAATATCTGTTTGAATCTGCTTTGAATCCTTTTGAATATATAACCATAGTGGAATTCCTGGATCAAATGGTATTTTCATGCTTAATTAATATTTTTTGAAGAACAGTCATGATGGCTGCACCGTTTACATTCCTACCAGCACTGCACAAGGGTTGCAATTTCTCTGCATCCTAGTAACCTCTTGAGGGCAAAGATTCAGAGATTCATCGACATAGGTAGGGCCTGGAATATAATCGCTTCCCAATAAATATGGAGAATAAATTATAATACACCAATTAACAAATAAACATGCTATCAACAAAAAGTCAGCTATGATTTTTAGTTCAAAAGGCAAGCCTGGTATGCTTGAAATAAATGCATTAAAATCAGCTTTAGCTAGAAATGAAAAACCTGTTGAATGAGAAAAAGAATGAATTGGGGAAAAACAGAACAAGAAAAATAATCACAAAACTATTTGAACACATTGAACTTTAGCAAAAGATATATTTCACAATTTATATTGCTAACAATTTTTCTATTCTTGCAAAACTAATGAGAAAATCAGGTCAAATGAGAAAAAGGAATGTTGGGTTGTGTAAAGGATACTGTTTAAACATAGAACATGTGAATGTCAGGCCTTTGCCCCACTGGCTGGTTGACTGCACCATAAAACCAACTTTTCAAATCATAATAGCTAAGTAGAGAAAAATACTTTTAGGGATATCTATGTGGTATGTATGACAGTTTAAATTCTAGATATTAAGAACCATCTGTGTGGCTAAATGACTTTTCAAAAGGTTGTAAAAAATTGTAAACTCACCAGCAAACTATGAGAACATCATTCCCATGCACTCTATGGGGACAGAAGTTCCTGCACTCAGGACACTTCCAAACCTTGCCCTATGTATTTCATCCGGCTGTTCAGCTGTATCATATCCTTTATTATATTATACTATAGAAACCTGGTGCAAGAATTCGTGCACAGGTGGGGGGGTCCAGCTGGCCCACTCCCTATGGGGGTGGAGGGGCCAATTGGGGGTGGGGCCAACTGGGGGGAGGGGCTGAGGGCAGCTGGCCGGCCCCGCCCCCTGGTCGGCCTCCCAGTCGAATTCCTGGCAAAGGGGACAATTTGCATATTAGCCTTTTATTATATGGGAGGATAAACTGGTGACTGTGTTTCCCCAAGTTCTAGCAAATGATCAAACTCAAGAAGGAAATTGTAGGAACTCTAGTTTATAGCCAGTCAGCTCAAGTACCGGTAACAAGCTGGCATTTGCAACTGGCATCTGAAGTGAGGGCAGTCTTGTGGGACTGAGCCCTTAGCTTGTGGGATCGGATGCTATCTCAAAGGTAGATAGTGTCAGAATTTAATTGAACTGTAGGGCATCTAGTTGATGTCTGTAGATAATGGAAGAATGCTCAGTGTAGGGGGGGAAATCCCACACATTTGGTGACTGGAAGTATTCAGAGTAATAACTGAGTAGTGAGTATAATAGGAGATACAATAGAGGTTCTCCTATCCCACTGACGAGGAACCGGAAGCCCATTCACCCATTCCACCAACATTTGTGTGTCTATGTGCCAGGCGTGTTTCTATATCGGTTAACAAAACAAGATCCCTGCCTTCCTGCGGTTTCAGTCTGGGGTTTAGAAAAGGGAGGTGAGGGGGGGCAATGGGGGGATATGGACACATATGTAATACCTTAATAAAAAAGAAAAAGAAAAGGGAGGTTAAAAACATACGATGATAAATGCTACAGGGGAAAAAAAAAACTGAGCAGGTTCATGGAGCTAGGCAAGTTGCAGCTTTAGGTCGGGTAGCTAAGGTAGATCTCACCGAGAAGGTGACACGTGAGCAGAGATTCAAAGGAGGCAAGACAGCGAGCCACCCAGGTGTCTGGGGAGAGAGGACTCGGGGCGGGAACAGCCGGTGCAAAGGCAGCCGGAAGCAGGTGCCTAACATCCACCATCACCACCATCCAGAGCTAGCGGGAGAGAGACGTGGTGAGAGGCAGGTGCTCAGGGCCGAGTTTTAACAACTTTTTTACTCTGGGTGAGATGAGGAACCACTGGGCAGTTCTGCCCAAAGGAGTGAAAGAGCTTGACCTCCTGTTACCGGCCCTTTTCTTTAGGCTCCGGGTCCACACAGGCTGTCTGGCGCTGGTCTGTGCTCTCAAGATTAAAGCACCAGTCACCCCCACAAGGGCTCAGCCACACAGCAAGCGTCCGGTAAGCGCCGGGCTCATTCCGTGGTAACCACGATCCTTTCACTTAAGCCCGGCCCCGACCTACCGCCCTCTAGTTCCCCAGCTGCAGAGCTTGGAATCCACCGAGTCGGGTCTCCACGTTGCGCTCCCGGTTACGCCAACGGGTTGCGCAATTCGAGCCGCCGGGCGGAGCCTGGTCGTAGGCGGAGCGGCGGCGAGCGGGAGAACGCCCAGGTTGCAGACGCTACGAGGCAGCCCTGAAGCCCACGACACACAAGCACTGCGCCTGCGTACGCCGCGGGCTTCCCGCAGCCGCATTCGCCCCGCCCCAATTCCGGGGCGGAGTTCTTAGCTGCGCCTGCGCACAGCCTCGCCGCAAGCTACGCCTGCGCGCTGCGCCAGCCCGGCCCCATCCCCCAGGTTTTTCGGGTGGGGGAGGGGGCACCTCTCGGCCAGTCACGATGATGGCGGCCACCAGCCTGTGGTGAGCTAGCGGATTCTCTGCTTGTCTCGAAGCGCTTCTCGAGCTTCCTGCACACTCAGGGGCTGGTGCTGAGGAAGCCAGGCGGCCTGATCTCGCGGGAAAGGCCGCAGTCGCGGAGGCAGCCGCGCGGCCCGAGGCCACGGCGGGGGGAGAGGCCGCCCCGCTGGGCGAATGTGACAAATCCCCACCCCCACCGTCTTCCTTCCGAGCGCACGAGGAGCGCGGGCGACCCCAGGGCCACGCCAGGCCACAGACCCCCCCCAGCGGCCAGCACCTGGAGCAGGCCCGGCAGCGGAGCTGCGCCGCGGCACCATGCAGGTCACCCTGAAGACTCTCCAGCAGCAGACCTTTAAGATCGACATCGACCCGGAGGAGACGGTGCGAGCGGAGGGGAGCGCGGGGGCGGGCGCGCTGGGGCCGCGGGGAGCACGAGGGGTCCGCCGGGCCTGGGCGGGGGGCGGCGCGGCAGGGCGCGGGGTCCCCGCCTCAGCTCCGAGCGGGG
>NW_005871091.1:4014747-4016802 GCF_000147115.1 Myotis lucifugus | reverse complement strand
TAATGCCATAATCTTACATTTACTGCTTATGTTTTGGAATTGCCATTCACTACACCCGTTGAGGTTGTCATAATGCTAAATTTAAACCAGCAACTTTCTGTCCATCTATATTTTAAAAAATAGTTAATTCTGTTGTTGGAGACCAGGGGCCATGGTGTTCATTAAATAGACATGGGTTTCATTGTGACTTTGTACTTGTTATGTACCTGCTTTGCAGAGATGTGAAGATTAAATAGCATTTAAGTTGGTGGTCACTAAATGGAATTGATTTTTAATCGGTGGCTACCTTTGAGTGAGGTTTGAGGAGTGTATGTTTATCTGTCTCATGTAATCTAAAGTTTTCTACATCTTTAGTCATTTAAGAAACATTATTTAAAAGGCATAGTTCCCAACCTTTTTGGAATTGTTTTACAAAATGATTTTTTTTCAAGATATGTGTAGAAGTATGCTGTGATTAAACTTTTAAAGGTGTAGAAGATATCAGTTATAGGTGAGAAACTTCAGTGTCCTCAGAAGTAATTGACAATACCCTGTGGATTGATATTACTAATATAAATCAGATTCTTGAATATTCCTTTACTGCTTAGTGTGTAGTAATAAGTTAGAGGATGCAAGTTAAAGTGCATCTGTCTTTAATGTTTTCAGGTAAAACTTTTCATTAAATGTCTTTGATTTTGGTTCTTTGTAGTACTAAATGTTGGTGCTGTAGGAATTTGACCAGCTTATAATATTCAAAATTAATTCCAGAATTATTGAAACAAAAGAGTTTTTAATATCTGTGAGTTCATTTAAGTTATTCAATGACTTTCTACAGCTCTACTGAAATATTTATATTTTATAAGATTTGTATAGCTCTTTGGGCACTTTGTACATAATCTTTGAGTCAATATTGTATTTGTATAGATTTTTAACTATTTGCTATTTTCCAGTTTATTTCCAAGGCAATGCATTAGTTATATGAATTATAAAACTTCTAGAAGTTTATATTTTCAGAAAGCTCATTGTTACAAAGTGGTTTCTCTACCTTTTTTTTTTCTACTTGTAGAAATGTAAAAACTAACACTTAATCTGGGGCAAGAAATGAAAACATTTAACCTGCTATATGGGACATTTTAATTAAAGTGAATTGTAGATTTTCATTTAATGACTTTAAATTTCTTAAATGTTTTAAAAATAGAACATTTTATCTTTAGAGTGGTTTTTTAGTTAATATTTTCAAAACAATTTGAATGTAGAATTACAGTAAGAAAAGAAAATAGTGAAGACCATATGAGTATAGATCAGGGATGGGGACTTTTTTTCTGCCAAGGGCCATTTAGATATTTATAACAACATTCAGAGGCAATACAAAATTATCAACTTAAAAATGAGCCTGCTATATTTGGTCAAACATTTAATTAACTCACCCCTAATGCCTTGGCAGGGCCAGACCAAATTATTTCTCTAGCCTTATACGGCCCCCACCCCTGGAATAGAGAGACTAAGTATCCTGTTCCTAATCTGTTGAGAAAACTAGGTAACCAAGGATATTAGAGATAGTATTTTATATATATACTAGAGGCCTGTTGCAGGAAGATTCCTGCAAAAATAAGGCTTCTTGCAGCCAGAGCGAAGCAGAGAAGGGAGCGAAACCCACCGAAGCAGACTTTGCTCCCACATCCGCTGCCTCGCTTGCTTCTCCGCAGCTTCGCTCCCTTCTGCAGCGCTTGGCTTACTTCTACATTGTCTTCAGTCTTCGCTCTGTGCCTGTGTATGCAAATTAACTGCCATCTCTGTTGGATTAATTTGCATACTCATCTGATTGGCTGGTGGGCTTAGTGGAGTAACACCAATTTGCATGTTTCTCTTTTATTAGTGTAGATATGAAGAGCCCGCAACTAGAACACTGTCACGACTGGAACGACCGGGACCGCACTGCTGGCAGCGAACTGCCCATCCGGGGTTGAGGCCCGCAGCCGGTCTTGTCAGACAGGACACGCGTGACAAGCTCTGCACACCAGATCAATGGTAGTGTTACTCACAGGCAAGCGGAGACCGCATCATTGTTCGCCCAGG